>NC_090646.1:454677439-454916115 GCF_040937935.1 Hyperolius riggenbachi
AGGTTTCCTTAGTGCAGTTAGGATTGCTTATCTGTTTTGTTTGTCTGTTGCGATTGTCCTGTCCCAGCGGTGGTCGACAGGAAATCGTTCTGTGTGTCTGGGTGCTAACCAGAACAGCGGTTGTTACTGGTAGCCCCTTCTGATCTGTCTTCCTGGATCGCGCTAGCCACTTTTGCTAGTGCTGTGGGTCCTTCTGTTCTGCTACTCTGTACCTGGATCGCACTAGCATCCTAGGCTAGTGCTGTGGATCCTTCTGTTCTGCTACTCTGTACCTGGATCGCACTAGCATCCTGCGCTAGTGCTGTGGATCCTTCTGTTCTGTCTTCCTGGATCGTGCTAGTCACTTTCGCTAGTGCTGTGGATCCTTTCGTTCGCTTATTCATGTTTACGTGTGTCTGTCTTGTCTGCTACGAACGCTTGCTGGAGGCTCGGTGAGGTAACCGTTAAGCAAGCGCTCGCGTTCTCTGTTTCATGTTTGTCTGTCGGTGGTTAGTTCGGCGTGTTTGTCTCTATTGTGCTTATCACATGGAGACCACGCATAAACGCGTGCACTGTTGCGAATGAGTGCGGTGTTCGCGTTTAGCTAGCGTTTGTTATTTTCCGTATCTCCTCATTGTATGATTTGCTGTGCCTTTGCTACTCTCGTGCTCTGTCTTGCTGTAACCTTGTGTCACGTCTGGCGATCGCACCTCTCGCGATCGCGTTCCTACTTCATATCTGCTGTGGTGTGTGCACCGTCGCGGGTTGGCGACTAGTTTGGTGCACACACATACAATCTGTCTCTGGGCTCATTCTCAATCGCCTCTCTTGCGATTACGTTCCGTCCCTTCGAGCAATTCCTGTCTGGCGTGTATGGTAGGGCAGAGGAGCTCCCCCTGTCAACAGGAATTTCCCTCTACAGGTACATTGCACCTTCTGCTGGGTTTCCGCAAATTATACGTTTGTGGAGGATTTCCGCAGTGTCAGCGCACACATCCTGTGCGCTGATCACGGAGAGAATTCCACAATCGTTACTGTATGACCAGCCCAACCGAAATTCCCAGTGTAGAGGGAATTTCTGATTTGTACGATTTGGTCAAAGATGGGTCCTGTATCTTTAAGAGGTTTAAGATATTGGACTCTGAAACCAGAGATGAGTTTATATCCGAATGTTCCAGATTCTTGGCAAATCCTGACTTTCAGGCCACCAATATTTCCACTTGGAGTGCTCAGATTGCTTACAATCTTTTCCAAGAGGATCTGTTTGTATGGGCGGATGAGTGTGCCAAACACGTGAATCTGAGACATAACCCTCGCAGATTTCTGAGTCATGTATTTTCTCGTAATCTTAGAATTCCCCTGCCAGGTAATTTCTATGAGTTTTTTCCTGCAGAGCATGATGCTGATCAGATCAGCTCATGCAACATTTCTGTGTCATTACCATATGTTAATGAATTGGTGCTTGCAGGCCAATCTGCTGATTCGGCTTGTCAGTAGTGTTGGGCGAACAGTGTTCGCCACTGTTCGGGTTCTGCAGAACATCACCCTGTTCGGGTGAAGTTCGAGTTCGGCCGAACACCTGACGGTGCTCGGCCAAACCGTTCGGGCACATGGCCGAACTAAGAGCGCATGGCCGAACGTTCCCCGAACGTTCGGCTAGCGCTGTGATTGGCCGAACGGGTCACGTGGTTCGGGCCCGAATGCGCTCTGATTGGCCGAACGGTCACGTGGTTCGGGTAAATAAATACCCGAACCACGTCATATCTCCGCCATTTCTCTGTGGGTTTAGCTTTGGGTAGGCAGGCAGGGTAGTTCGCTCTCCAGCCACGCTAGCCAGGGTCCCCCCCAGTCATTGTGTGTCGCTGCTGGGAACAGTAGTACACCGCTCGCTCAGCCACACTATATTTATAGCATTGTTTACTGCCACTGTGTACCTCGCTCAGCCACGCTATATATAGCATTGTGTTTTCTGACACTCTGTGTACACGGCTTAGCCTGGCTATATAGCATTGTGTGTACTGCCACTGTGCACCTCGCTCAGCCACGCTATATATAGCATTGTGTTTTCTGACACTCTGTGTTCACGGCTTAGCCTGACTATATAGCATTGTGTGTACTGCCACTGTGCACCTCGCTCAGCCACGCTATATATAGCATTGTGTTTTCTGACACTCTGTGTACACGGCTTAGCCTGACTATATAGCATTGTGTGTACTGCCACTGTGCACCTCGCTCAGCCACGCTATATATAGCATTGTGTTTACTGCCACTCTGTGTACACCGCTCAGCCAGACTATATACCATTGTTTACTGACACTCTGTGTACACCGCTCAGCCAGACTATATACCATTGTTTACTGACACTCTGTGTACACGGCTCAGCCTGACTATATAGCATTGTGTGTACTGCCACTGTGCACCTCGCTCAGCCACGCTATATATAGCATTGTGTTTTCTGACACTCTGTGTACACGGCTTAGCCTGACTATATAGCATTGTGTGTACTGCCACTGTGCACCTCGCTCAGCCACGCTATATATAGCATTGTGTTTACTGCCACTCTGTGTACACCGCTCAGCCAGACTATATACCATTGTTTACTGACACTCTGTGTACACCGCTCAGCCAGACTATATACCATTGTTTACTGACACTCTGTGTACACGGCTCAGCCTGACTATATAGCATTGTGTGTACTGCCACTGTGTACCTCGCTCAGCCACGCTATATATAGCATTGTTTACTGACACTCTGTGTACACGGCTCAGCCAGACTATATAGCATTGTGTGTACTGCCACTCTGTGTACACGGCTCAGCCAGACTATATATCATTGTGTGTACTGCCACTCTGTGTACACCGCTCAGCCAGACTATATAGCATTGTGTGTACTGCCACTCTGTGTACACCGCTCAGCCAGACTATATAGCATTGTGTTTACTTCCACTCTGTGTCTGCTGGGCCTGGGAACAGTAGTACACCGCTCACCCGCCACTGTATAGCATTGTGCTCTGTGTCGCTGCTGGGAATAGTGGTACTGTATAGCATTTCTGTACTGCCACTGTACTGCTGCCAGTCAGCGTGTACTGTAAGGATAAGTGAAATGAGGAAGAAATCCGGTGAAAGAGGAAGGGGCAAGGGAAGAGGTGTTTCCCCTGACGGTTCACGTACAGGCCACAGGGGAGCACCCAAGAAAACCCACTCAATACCGCCCATGTTGTCCAGGACAACAACCCTCACAAATCCAAAAGAACAGGACCAGATAATTACTTGGATGACCTCTCAAGCGTCCAGCAGTGGGTTAAGCAGCACCAGCACATCACGCACGAGGTCCGAGTCCTCAGCCAGTTACAAGGAGCCAGTGGGTACAAAGCTGACACAACCGGCAGCGACACCACGCACACAACTGCCAGATAACCAGTCCGATGAATTACCTCAGGACACAATGGGGTATTCGCAGGAGCTATTCCCAGCCCAACAAACTTCCACCTTTCAAAGGTCAATGGAGGAACAGCCAGAAATGTTGTGCCCGGATTCACAACCATTAACTGTGGGAAATGCACCGCACACTGAAATACAAGGCGAGTCCGAGGAGGACTCGGAAACCCAAATCCCAGAGCAAGTTGGGCAGGAGGGGTTGCAATTGCAGGAGGTCGGCCGACAAGATCTGGAAGACGACGTTGGAGTGAGCTGCGCAGAGGTTGTTCTGGGGAGCTCTACTTCACGGCGGCGGCCCCCCACAATGACATATGACGAGTTTGAGGAGATGGAAGAGGAGGGTATGGACAATGTGGACATAGACCCAGATTTTGTTTGTGAACGAGAACATCGCCGTCGTAGCAGCAGCACAGATGAGTCTGTTGAAGAACCCACTGCTGCACGAGTTCGCCTTGTGCCACAAGGTAGGCGGCGCGCAATTTCAGGCACCACAAGCGTGGAAGTTCAAGTGAGAGGCAAAAGAGGAGCAAACAGAAATCGCCAGCAAGGAGGCAGGTGCTCCAAAGTCTGGGCTTTCTTTGAAGACTGCACTGAGGATGTTACCATGGCGATTTGCAAGGTGTGCAAGACCCGCCTGAGCAGGGGGAAAAGTATTAACAACCTCTCCACCACCAGCATGAGCCGCCACATGCTATCCAAACATCCCACTCTGTGGGCAAATGCGGCAGGACAGGGTACCAGCAACACTGCCTCCCTTGGGTTCACCAGACTCACCACCAGACCCGCCTCAGCAGCAGCAGTAGCCCAGCCATTGCGTGATTCACAACATTCACAAACATCAGACGACGCTGACACTGTCACTTTCCGGAGTAGTGCTCTTGAGGTCTCCCAGTGTTCATCAAACACAACAACCAACAGCCCTTCCGTGTGCAGCGCTACGGTTCAGTTGTCTGTGTCGGAGATGTTTGAGCGCAAGAGGAAATTGCCAGCAAATGACCCCCGGGCCGTGGCAGTAACAGCCAGCATAGCCAAGCTTCTGGCCTGCGAAATGCTGCCATATCGAGTGGTGGAGACAAACAGCTTCAAGGGCATGATGTCAGTGGCCATCCCACGTTACGTGGTTCCCAGCCGCTACCACTTTGCGCGCTCTGCAGTGCCTGAGTTGCATGAGCACGTGGTCAGCAAAATAACCCGAAGCTTGAAGAATGCCGTTGCCTGCAAGGTTCACCTCACCACTGACACTTGGACGAGTGCGTTCGGACAGGGTCGATACATCTCCCTTACCGCGCACTGGGTGAACCTTGTGGAGCCTGGCAGCGATTCCTCACCTGCTACGGCGCGGGTGTTGCCCACGCCGCAAACAGCTGCACCGCCATCCCTCCCACTGGATAACAACAGCAGCACCTACCTCTCTGACTCCTTCTCCTCCAACGCATCTCAAAGCTGTACCTCATCCGGAAACGCTAACCCAGCAGCAGTAGGATCGTGGAAGCAGTGCAGCACAGCTGTTGGCATGCGTCAGCAAGCGTTGCTGAAGCTGATCAGCCTTGGGGATAAGCAGCACACAGGGGAGGAAATTTGGAAGGGAATAAAGGAACAGACGGATTTGTGGCTGGCACCGCTGGACCTGAAACCGGGCATGGTTGTGTGTGATAATGGGAGTAATCTCATTCGCGCTTTAAGGTTGGCTAAGCTGACACACATCCCTTGCCTGGCACACGTGATGACGCAGAATTCTGGGTGCAGCGATATTAAAGTTAGGGAGTCAGTGTGTGTTCCAGTAAATATTCCTGTACGTTCTGCTCATGATGATGAAATTCAGTCTCAGTTTATGGTGGAACCTTCCCTGGGACATCTGCCCTGTTCACAAAATAAAGTTCCAGTTTTGCCCTGTAACATGGATAGTTCAGAATCCTTCTCAGAAAACTTGAAAAATGATGTTCCTGAGGTCTTGTCTGATGTCCTGGAGACCTCCGAGTTCCTCCCAGAGGGTGCAGAACTTGTAGGAGATGTCTCCTGCCCCCCAAGTCCTTCTGAGGTGTTGCCCACTTCAGTAGGCATTGCTGTTGTGCTGACTACCTTTGCAGCTCTGACGGAGCTTCACGCCTGTGTAGTCAATGATGATTTTGCAGTCACAGAAATTTCTGAATTTGAGTCCGAGTCTTCTTTTGAAAGACCAGTGCCTGTGGCCCCTACTCGTGATGAATTTATGCCCGGTCCTGGTTTTGGTTTCCTCGTATTGGACCTTGAGGTTGGCAGTTCCCCAACATGTCCTGAGGTTTCTGCTGGGTGGGAGACATACCTCTGTAAATGACAATCTTTTGATTTTTTTACACACAATTGTCCATTTACAGAGGTATTTCTCCCACCCAGCATGGGTATGTGTAAAAATACACCTCAAAACACATTGTACTACTTCTCCCGAGTATGGCGATACCACATGTGTGGCACTTTTTTGCACCCTAACTGCGCTAAAGGGCCCAAAGTCCAATGAGTACCTTTAGGATTTCACAGGTCATTTTGAGAAATTTCGTTTCAAGACTACTCCTCACGGTTTAGGGCCCCTAAAATGCCAGGGCAGTATAGGAACCCCACAAATGACCCCATTTTAGAAAGAAGACACCCCAAGGTATTCCGTTAGGAGTATGGTGAGTTCATAGAAGATTTTATTTTTTGTCAAAAGTTAGCGGAAATTGATTTTAATTGTGTTTTTTCACAAAGTGTCATTTTCCGCTAACTTGTGACAAAAAATAAAATCTTCTATGAACTCGCCATACTACTAACGGAATACCTTGGGGTGTCTTCTTTCTAAAATGGGGTCATTTGTGGGGTTCCTATACTGCCCTGGCATTTTAGGGGCCCTAAACCGTGAGGAGTAGTCTTGAAACGAAATTTCTCAAAATGACCTGTGAAATCCTAAAGGTACTCATTGGACTTTGGGCCCTTTAGCGCAGTTAGGGTGCAAAAAAGTGCCACACATGTGGTATTGCCGTACTCAGGAGAAGTAGTATAATGTGTTTTGTGGTGTATTTTTACACATACCCATGCTGAGTGGGAGAAATATCTCTGTAAATGGACAATTGTGTGTAAAAAAAATTAACAAATTGTCATTTACAGAGATATTTCTCCCACCCAGCATGGGTATGTGTAAAAATACACCCCAAAACACATTATACTACTTCTCCTGAGTACGGCAATACCACATGTGTGGCACTTTTTTGCAGCCTAACTGCGCTAAGGGGTCCAAAGTCCAATGAGCACCTTTAGGCTTTACAGGGGTGCTTACAATTTAGCACCCCCCAAAATGTCAGGACAGTAAACACACCCCACAAATGATCCCATTTTGGAAAGTAGACCCTTCAAGGTATTGAGAGAGGGGCATGGTGAGTCCGTGGCAGATTTCATTTTTTTTTTGTCGCAAGTTAGAAGAAATGGAAACTTTTTTTTTTTTTTTTTTTTCTCACAAAGTGTCATTTTCCGCTTACTTGTGACAAAAAATAATATCTTCTATGAACTCACTATGCCTCTCAGTGAATACTTTGGGATGTCTTCTTTCCAAAATGGGGTCATTTGGGGGGTATTTATACTATCCTGGAATTCTAGCCCCTCATGAAACATGACAGGGGGTCAGAAAAGTCAGAGATGCTTGAAAATGGGAAAATTCACTTTTTGCACCATAGTTTGTAAACGCTATAACTTTTACCCAAACCAATAAATATACACTGAATGGGTTTTTTTTATCAAAAACATGTTTGTCCACATTTTTCGCGCTGCATGTATACAGAAATTTTACTTTATTTGAAAAATGTCAGCACAGAAAGTTAAAAAAATCATTTTTTTGCCAAAATTCATGTCTTTTTTGATGAATATAATAAAAAGTAAAAATCGCAGGAGCAATCAAATAGCCCCAAAAGAAAGCTGTATTAGTGACAAGAAAAGGAGCCAAAATTCATTTAGGTGGTAGGTTGTATGAGCGAGCAATAAACCGTGAAAGCTGCAGTGGTCTGAATGGAAAAAAAGTGGCCGGTCCTTAAGGGGTAGAAAGCCCTAGGTCCTCAAGTGGTTAAAGATTACTGGGAGTCAGCAAAATAAGTTATTTTTTTGTTGAAGACAGACAGCTCCATAGGACTGCACCTCATTCACAAATTGCCTTATCTGCCACTGCAAAGCTCAAGTCATTTGCTTAAAGAGACACTGAAGCGAAAAAAAAATGATGATATTATGATTTGTATGTGTAGCACAGCTAAGAAATAAAACATTAAGATCAGATACATCAGTGTAATTGTTTCCAGTACAGGAAGAGTTGAGAAACTCCAGTTGTTATCTCTATGCAAACAAGCCATTAAGCTCTCCGACTAAGTTAGTCGTGGAGAGGGCTGTTATCTGACTTTTATTATCTCAACTGTTCCTGGACTATTTACTTTTCCTCTTCTAGAGGAGAGGTCAATACTTCACAGACTGCTCTGAAAGACTCATTTTGAATGCTGAGTGTTGTGTAATCTGCACATATTATAGAATGATGCAATGTTAGAAAAAACACTATATACCTGAAAATAAAAGTATGAGAATATTTTCTTTGCTGCTAATCTTCTAGTAATTATTCATAGTACACAACCAATTCACTATATCATATTTTTTTCCACTTCAGTGTCTCTTTAATGAATAGGTTGAAGGCTAATCTTGCACAGACATTGGCAGCATATCGCCTGCAATATGTTTTGCAGCTAACTTGTGTTTTATGTCACGATATATTCCCTAAAATAAAAATTGATGCTTATCTTTAAGTCTATGTGGCTCAATTGGAGGATAACTGGCTATTTAATGTGAAGTAGCCTCTCCGGACACAATACAGCTGATCCCAATTGACAGTTATCCTTGACTAGATTAGATGTGCATGTGGCTGCCTGAGCTCTATTGCACACTAATTGCTGATTCAGGCCAGTTTTATACTATACTTTTTGTGGTCTAATGCTCCTGCCCCACTGCAAAAATTGTCCTTTATGTGACCCTGAACCATGGTGCGATGCATCACACCACATTACCTATGTAAGGCTCCACTGACTTTCATTGCAGTAAGAAAAAAGTATTGCAATGCAAGTTTTCAGTGCAACTGCGAAAAGGACCTCAGTCAAAAATATCAGCCAACATATAAAAGGGGCAATTACAAACTTGTCTAGGGTTAAAAAAAAAGGATTACATTATAAAGTATCAAAAGCATCAAAAGCTATCCCTATGTCTAGGGAAAACAGAAAAGATTGGTTTTGTTTACATTTCCAGTTATTGTTGTTAATATTTAGAACTCTCTGGGTGTTTTACACTAGTTTGTAGTATATACAGTATCTACTTTAATCTCCATTTCATAACTTTGGTTAGTAATTTTACATCTACACTAATGAGGGATGGTGGATGGAATTTTTCCCATCAGAACTATTTCTTTTCTCTTTTGGAATACAAGACTATACTCTGGGTAGGTAATAAGAGAGGTATCTTACCTCTTCGGATGCAAAACACCAATATATTAGAAAACATTTTTATTTATGTGCGATTGTACAGATGACAATGCGTTTCAGGGGTCCTTTCTAGCTTCCTCGTGTCAATAATGCAGACAAGTGCCTTTTCTATGACTCTGTGGAGCATGGGTACCTCTAAGACCACTAGGTATCCAGGCTCCAGTCATAGTAAAGGCACTTGTCTGTATTATTGACCTAATGAAGCTGGCAAGGACCTGTGAAACACCTTGTCATTTGTACAATCATACTTGAATGAAAATCTTTCACAATACATTGGTGTTTTGCATCTGAAGAGGTAAGATACATATATATATAGTGTTTATTCAGTATATTCCTGGGTGCCTCCACCCCCTGAAATTGTATTCCAAAATAGAAAAGAGATAGTTCTGTCCATCCAATATCCCTCATCAGTGTAGATGTAAGAATTACTAACCAAAGTGGATATATACTGCAAATGTATGTTATTCTGAAATGCCAACAACTTTAAAATCAGAATTATAACAAATACAAACACAGATAAAGAAACTTGGCAGTGTGATGCAACTAACTGAAAGAATCTTCCAGGTGTTTGTGGAAGGCATCTGAGATCTAAGTTGTGTTCCACTTTACTTGATTATTATGGACAAACTGTGATTATGAAGGACTACCTTGGCCAAGCCTGCCATGTATGGTCCATATGGTGCTGACAATGAGGCATAGAGGACATCCCTGTAAAAGAACTCAAAAGAGGATGACAAAGAGTAGGCAGAAGGGGCCTATACTTGGTCACCTACTTTAATACAGCTCCAGGTTGGAAAGCTGTGAATGATTACTAGGGTACCAAAATAAGCCCCAACATGGCTAAATGCAGGTTCTCAATAAGAATATCTAACTTTTTTTGCAATTTTTGGTTTGAACAATAACAATAGAAAATAAATGTGTCACTTTGTCATTGAAGGAAAACATTGAGCCTTTAAATCTCTTACTTGAACAATGCTAACATAGAAGAGTGACAGAGGTTACAAGCAATGTCATAGAGTCACTTCATCAATGGAACAAAGTAGGCATTTGTCTTTTGTTTCAAAGTGTACCAGAGAAATAGGAAGAAATGATTTTAGTCAGATATGACTTTAGTCAGATGTGCATTAATTTTAAGTGCATGATTTGAAGTGCACAGCAAAAGACCCAAATTAGACCAGAATTGAACCAGAAGGGAACAGAAGGAACTGCCAGGAGACTCGGCACTTTGATCACATGGTTTGCTACTTAACTGTTTTTCATCTGTTTCACCATATGCTTGCTTGTTTCTGCAATTCCTGTTTCTAAACATACCCCACCCTCCTGCTGTCAGCTATCAATCGCCCTGTAGATCCCTTCAGAATGTTTAAAATGTCTTTCTCAACCGCTTCTTTTTGCCTTCTGTTCCTGAAAATCCACATGTCACTTCATCCTCCCACTGTCAGCAACACCATACAGATTGCTCCCTCTCTGCTATCGTCTCCCCTTTTCTCTAGCCACGAACTATTCCTATTTCTGTGCTCACACTACCCCTCCTCTGCTCTCACTAAACCTAACTTGCATACACACAAGTCCCACCCCCACATCTCTCTGCTCTGCCTACTACTCCTTCTGGCTTCTGGTGACATATCACCGAACCCAGGGCCCACTCCTAGACCTCACACTGCTCAGACTACAACTCATTCCACCAATAACAAACCTCACCACCTCCCCTCCCAGAACACCTACAATCTTATTGACATCCCCCTTCTTCCCAGCTCTCCCCTCCCCATATCTGGGGCTCTATGGAACTCCCGCTCCGTTTGTAATAAACTGGCCTTTATTCATGACATGTTTATCTCCAACACTTTCACCTTCCTGGGGCTCACTGAAACATGGATAACTCCATCAGACACGGTGTCTCCAGCTGCTCTATCATATGGTGGTCTAAAATTTAGTCATGCCCCTAGACCTGGCCACAAACATGGAGGGGGGGTGGGGATCCTCCTCTCTGAACACTGTTCCTTTAAGCCACTCACACCACTGCCCGCACTCTCATCCTTTGAAGTTCATGCTGTCTGTCTCTACTCTCCATACCACATTCAGATTGCTATTATCTACCGCCCGCCCGGTCCAGCCTCTACTTTCATTGATCACTTTTCAGCATGGCTTCTCCAGTTCCTCTCCACTGATATACCCTCTATCATCATTGGAGATTTTAATATACCCATCGATACTAATTGCCCTACTGCCACCAAACTGCTCTCTCTCACCTCCTCGTTTGACCTCGCCCAATGGTCCTCCACTTCCACCCACAAAGACGACCACACTCTTGACCTTGTCTTTACCCGCCTCTGTTCTATTTCAAGCTTTCATAACACTCCGCTTCCCCTCTCAGACCACAACCTTCTTACCTTCTCAATCAATTCTTCTCTACCGTCAACTCCTCCAACACTACACCATACAGTCACGCGCAGGAATTACCGCAACCTGGATGTGAATTCCCTGACTGAGGCCTTGCAACCTCTAAGTACCCTGTCTTCCTACACTGACCCTGAGGCAGCATCCAGTTACTTATTTAATGTAGTCTCCTCTGCCATGAATTCAGCCGTTCCACTCACCACCACCCGCCCCCGCCAAACTAACCGGCAGCCCTGGCTCACTGAACAAATCAAACAGCTGAAAAGGCACTCCAGGGTGGCAGAAAGATGCTGGAGAAAAAGCACTGCTGTAGAAGACTTCAATTACTATAAACAAGCTATGCAGGAGCTCAGGGATGCCCTCACTTCTGCTAAGCAGTCTTATTTCTCCTCGCTCATTTCCTCACAGTCTCACAACCCAAAACAATTATTCAACACCTTTAACTCCCTACTTCGTCCCCCACCTCCTCCCCCTACCACATGTCTGTCAGCCAACAACTTTGCATCATACTTTACAAGCAAGATTGATGCAATACGTAATAGCTTTAACGCGCAACCATTTTTACCAGCACAGCCGTCACCTATAAATTCCTTCTGTCCGCCTGCACCCTCACCCACCACTAACTGCCTCCTCTCCGCTCCACAAGACTAGTGATGGGCGAACACCTGGATGTTCGGGTTCGGGAAAGTTCGCCGAACATGGCCGAGATGTTCGGCATGTTCGGGCCGAACCCCGAACTTCCCGAACATCCCGCTTTTGGGGGCCCTATGGGGTCGCAGGCATAAGGGGGGAGCATGCCCCGATCGTGGGGGGGGGGGTCGGAAATTCCCCCCACCCCCTCCGCTAGCGCTCCCCCCTCTGCCCGCTTCCCCATACAAAAGTTTAAGCAAAGTACCTGTAATAGTGGATGGCCTGGCAGTGGCACTGTGGAGTGAGGAGGAGGAGTCTGGAGAGTGACGCGTTGAGGGAGGCCGGGCAGCGGGCGTGAGGTCAGAGAAAGGGCGGAAGTACCACAAGGGTACTACCGCTGAACCGCCCGCTGCCCGGCCTCCCTCAACGCGTCACTCTCCGGACTCCTCCTCCTCACTCCACAGTGCCACTGCCAGGCCATCCACTATTACAGGTACTTTCCTTAAACTTTTGTATGGGGAAGCGGGCAGAGGGGGGAGCGCTAGCGGAGGGGGTGGGGGAAATTTCCGACCCCCCCCCCCCCCCCGCGATCGGGGCATGCTCCCCCCTTATGCCTGCGACCCCATAGGGGGGCCGTATTCGGCCGAACAGCGCCCTGTTCGGCCGAACAGGGGCCCTGTTCGGCCGGGCATTGAGCAGTTCGGGCGAACCCGAACAGTTTGGCCGAACACCACCAGGTGTTCGGCCGAACTCGAACATCACCCGAACAGGGTGATGTTCTGCAGAACCCGAACAGTGGCGAACACTGTTCGCCCAACACTACACAAGACCAGTCTCCCACTCTAACATCTTTCACCACACTAACTGATCAGTGTCTTTCCTCACTAATCTCCAAAGCGCATCTCACTACCTGTGCCCTGGACCCCATTCCCTCTCATCTAATCCCCCAGCTTTCCTCCTCCTTTAATCCCGCTCTAACAACTCTATTCAACCTTTCTATCTCCACTGGCACTTTTCCTTCCTTATTCAAACAAGCTATCATCACACCACTAATCAAAAAACCCTCTCTTGATCCAACTTCTCTATCCAACTACCGTCCTGTCTCGCTCCTCCCCTTTGCTTCTAAACTGCTGGAACGTCACATCCATTCAGAATTGTCTGCCTTTCTCTCTACCAACTCCTTACTTGACCCCTTTCAATCTGGATTCCGCACACACCATTCCACTGAAACTGCCCTCACGAAAGTTGCTAATGACCTACTGGTAGCTAAATCCAAAGGCCAGTTCTCCATTCTAATACTCCTTGACCTTTCCTCTGCCTTTGACACGGTTGATCATGCTCTGCTTCTGAAGACACTGTCATCTTTAGGAATCAAGGGACAAGCACATTCCTGGATCTCCTCTTATCTCTCTGGACGCTCTTACACTGTCTCCTTCTCTAACACCAAGTCCTCTCCACACCCACTGTCTGTTGGTGTACCTCAAGGCTCTGTTCTTGGGCCACTTCTTTTCTCAATCTACACCCGTGGCCTGGGACAACTAATTAACTCTTTTGGCTTCCAGTATCACCTCTATGCGGATGACACCCAAATCTATCTCTCAGCTCCTGACCTGTCCTCACTACTATCCAGAGTCCCCGACTGTCTACGTGCCGTTTCTGCATTCATGTCCTCCCGCTTCCTCAAACTCAACATGACTAAAACGGAAATTGTGATTTTTCCACCATTGCTATCTACACCCCCACCAATTGCAACCATAACGGTAGACAACACCCCAATAACCTCAACCACTAAGGCCCGCTGCTTGGGGGTTATACTTGACTCAGAGCTCTCCTTTAAACCTCACATTGCCTCATTAACCACCACCTGCTATTTCCAGCTCAAAAATATATTCCGTATCCGTCCCTTCCTCACACAAGAGGCCACCAAAATGCTTGTTCATGCCTTAATCATCTCCCGCCTAGACTACTGCAACACCCTACTCTGTGGCCTACCAAAAAACAGGCTAGCTCCTCTCCAATCCCTTCTCAATGCAGCGGCCCGCCTCATTCACCTTTCCACACGCTCTTCTGATGCAGCCCCACTGTGCCATTCTCTCCACTGGTTACCCATTACCCAGAGGATCCAGTTCAAACTCCTGACTCTAACATACAAAGCCCTCCACGAGTTGTCTCCTCCATACATCTCCTCACTAATCTCAAGATATTGTCCCTCCCGCAACCTTCGCTCCTCCCAAGAAATTCTCCTGGCCTCTAAGCTGATCACCTCCTCTCATGCTCGCATCCAGGACTTTACACGAGCATCAGCCCTTATCTGGAACTCTCTTCCACAGCCTGTACGTCATGCTCCAAACCTGGACATCTTCAAACGCACTCTTAAAACACACCTTTTCAGACAAGCTTATAACATTCTATAGCCCTTTATTTACTTGTCACAATGTAATCAGAGGCAAAGAATCACTGCCTCATCCATCCTCCACCCCCTTACCTAGTGTGTCCCCCACTACCCATTAGATTGTAAGCTCGCAAGGGCAGGGTCATCCTCCTAATGTTTACTGTTTTTGTAACAATATTTGTGCTGCTTGGAACTCTGCTGTATATTTGTTAGTTGTATCTATGTTCCCCTTGTCGTTTTATTGTGCTTTGTAAAGCGCTGCGGAATATGTTGGCGCTATATAAATAAAAAATAATAATAATAATAATAATAATAATAATAATTACTTACCTGGGGCTTCCACAAGCTCCTGTAGTCAGGGCCGGATTTAGACTTTTTACCGCCCTAGGCCATCTGTCACCAGCCGCCCCCCCCTGCCTCATACACATACCAATACACCCCAACCCCCCCCCCCCATACAATTACCAATACACCCCAACCCTCCCCCCCCCCCCGAACACAGAGCCTGAAAATACTACTTCTTACATCCCACGGTTCTAGCACAAGTATGGTCTGCGCATACCCAGTAGAACTAAGGCACCTGTGCAAGGTTTTGTTTTTTACCCTGTGCACATGCACTTCATTTTACTGGGCATGTAGAGACCTTACCTGCACATGCCCAGTACAGGTACACTCACCCACGTTCGCTTACTGAAAAACCAATTCAACCAGAAAGGAACCCAGCACTGGAAAGGTGAGGTATAGGAAGATACAGTAACCCCCTGGACTATCCTCCCATTCCATAGAGGCACCACAGCTCCCAGCATGCTCCTTCCCTCCATAGAGGCACCACAGCTCCCAGCATGCACCTCTTCCATAGAGGCCCGACACTTCCCACATAGTATTGGGTTTTCTCCCAGGGCCTCAGAGATGGCTGCTGGGCCCCCAGGCCTCCTCCAGTGTGAATAGTGGTCCCCCGGGGCCCCTGCAGGACATTTTTAGTGGAACGCACTCACCTGGCTTGCTCCTCTGTGTGCTTCATCCTCGTGACCTGACAGAATGTACATATTCAAGTGGTCACAAAGCATGCAGAAGAGTGCACCAGCCGGTCAGATGTCTGTGTGCACCGCTGTGAAAACTCAGAAGCCGTGGGGGGCCCATCATTTACTTTGGTGGCGACCAGGTGGTAGGCCAGCTGGCTCTGGGGCCCTGAGGGAAAACAATACTATTTGGAGCAGGAGGGGCATGCTGGGATCTGTGGTGTGTCTATGGAAGTGGGGAAACATGCTGGGATCTGTGGTGCTTCTATGGAGGGAGAGGGGCATGTTGGCACCAGTAGTACATGTATAAAGGGGGGGGGACTTGCTGGGATATGTGGTACCTCTATTGAAGGGAGAAGGGCTTGCTGGGGGCAGTGGTACCTCTAGAGAGAGGAAGTGGATGAATGGACATGTAATGCTGTGGGAGAGGGGATGTCAGGACTCAGGAGCATGTACTCACATGCATGCAGGCCAGGGTCACAGGGACATCGGATTCTCCAGCTTCCTGTTGTTGCCAGTGAAGGCTGCACTGCATCTCCCCATGTTAGCTAAGGTGTCCCATTCAGCTGAGCACTCTCCCCTTCCCCCCTGCTTTGCTGTCTGGAGTCCTCAGAGGGGAGGGGAGAAGGAACTAACAGCTGCCGTGTGATCCTGGTCTCTGCACAGCAGGAAGTTCTCCGAGGCAGGCCACGCTGTTGGCTGAGCTGCAGGCTGTGTGTTAGCTGCCTCTGCCTGCTGGGCTCTTGTGCCAGCGAGTCCAACCCGGCCATTGAACCTGCCCATGCTTTTAGCCTTCTGCAAATGCCCCATCAATGCGCCCGCTGCCCGACCTGCTATGATTTATTCCAACCCCGACTGTACTCTCCTCCACACTTCACACTAGTAGACAAACACTAGCAGCTCTGTTACATGGCATGGGGTAGCCAGACTCAATCTGTCCGCAGCTGCCTGCTACTCTGGTGCAAGGTCGGTGTACGGCTGTGGACAGATCAGGTTTGGCTGCCTCATGCTATGTAAGTTTGTAACAGAGCTGCCCCAGTAGCTTCTACAATGCCTGCGCCATGGATTTTTGTACATGGTACCGCTACCCTCCGACTGAGAGCTAAGCAGTGACTCCCCACAGATCAGCTGTTTCAATCATCAGCCTGTGTGGCCGCCCCGGCTTGTATCCCAGTGCCGCTCCTTCCCGCTCGCTAACCTGCCCGTACAATGTAAACACAGATCCTCCTCCATAAGGTTGCTGTAGCTTGCAGGGCTGCTCAGATTCAAACAAATAGTGGCAGATAAATAGCGGTGTTTCCTTCATCAGATCGATCAGAGAGTTCCCAGACGCGCCATGTAATTCAAATACAGGAAGTGACATCACTCACTTCCTGTACATGGCGCGTCACTGGGAACTCTTTGATCGATCTGATGAAGGAAACACTGCTATTTATCTGCCACTATTTGCTTGAATCCGAGCAGCCCTGCAAGCTACAGCCACCTTATGGAGGAGGATCTGTGTTTACATTGTACGGGCAGGTTAGCGAGCGGGAAGGAGCGGCACTGGGATACAAGCCGGGGCGGCCACACAGGCTGATGATTGAAACATCTGATCTCTGTCAGCTGCAACAGCGCCCCAGCCAGGCTGCCGCCCTAGGCCTTAGCCTTTGTGGCCTGCCCGCAAATCCGGCCCTGCCTGTTGTTTGTCTGCTCCATTGCTATCCTTCCTGTCTCCTGAGTTGTACTGCTGTCAGCACCACAAGGTCTGCAACTCGGCTGAGTCCCAGACTGCTGTGTATGTGTTTTTCTGTCATGTGTACCCCATATTGCGCTCCCGTGACAGGAGTGTTCTGTGCATGCACAGTTCATTAATACTGACACTGCATTTATTCAGAAATGTTCCCAGTAACACAATGAAGGAGGCGTGCGACCAGGAAGAGTGCAAGCCCATCTGGAGTTTGGACTTTATAACGTACTATCGAGGGGACTGGAAGGCTATCAAGGGAGAAAATGGGCTACAAGGGGCTGGAAGAAACCAGAAAAGAATTGAAAAAGAATTGAATGACAAAGGACTAACAATGCAACAATATCATGTTGTAATCGGAAAGAGTATGTTAACCTCTTGAGGACTGCAGTGCTAAACCCCCTTAGTGACCGAGCCATTTTTAGTAAAATAGGCCACTGCAGCTTTAAGGCCAAGCTGCAGGGCCGCACAACACAGCACACAAGTGATCCCCCCCATTTTCTCCCCACCAACAGACCTCTCTGTTGGTGGGGTCTGATCACTCCCCCATGTTTATTTTTATTTATATAAACGTTGTTGTGTTTTTTTTTTTAAAACCTCTGTCACTTTAAATATTTCCCTTCCCTCCCTCTCTCCCTCCCCACAGCCGGCAAATCATTGCGATCGGCTGTCATAGACTTCTGCCTATGAGAGCTGATCACTCTCTGGTCCCCCAGGGGGACAGTAACTGTCCCCAGTACAGCGCTGCTGCTGATAGCAGCACTGTACAATGTAATTAGACGGCGGTTTCGCCATCTAACAGTCTTCCGAATGGCGATTGCCGCTCAGAGACTAAAGGAGGGGCGGAGCTCCATCCCCCGAACAGGAGATGCGTGCGCAGCCTGCACGCGATCTCCTGCACTGCAAGCCCCAAGGACTTTACGCCAATCGGCGTTAGGCGGTCCTGGGGCTGCCGCCGCGGCCACGCCCATTGGCGTGCCGGATTCGGCAAGCAGTTAAAGCAACAGAAGGCAAAAACATAACAGTTTGTCTATTAATGTTCTAACAACTTCTATAATATTACTTACTTTGTTTTACTTATTTAAACAGCAATACCATACTGGTGTAATGATCTGCTCAGCTGCCTGTGCAGGCAGGCAGCTTTTTGACCGTTGTTCAGGTCTGCATTCTGCAGGTCTCTGGAAGAGAGACCTTTTGTCAGTTTTTCAGCTTGCTGTTGCTGAGGAATTTGCATACGTTTGTCATGCAAATTGCCTAGCCACATCCTTTGTTGGCTTGCACTATATATACCATGTGATATCACAGACCTTTGCTGGTCATAAGGATTCTTCCTGTGAAACACTCTGGAGAGTGTCAGCCTTGCTCATTGTTTGAATATCAGCTTAGAGTAATCCCTGGAAACTGCACTGGGCAGGTTTCCTTAGTGCAGTTAGGATTGCTTATCTGTTTTGTTTGTCTGTTGCGATTGTCCTGTCCCAGCGGTGGTCGACAGGAAATCGTTCTGTGTGTCTGGGTGCTAACCAGAACAGCGGTTGTTACTGGTAGCCCCTTCTGATCTGTCTTCCTGGATCGCGCTAGCCACTTTTGCTAGTGCTGTGGGTCCTTCTGTTCTGCTACTCTGTACCTGGATCGCACTAGCATCCTAGGCTAGTGCTGTGGATCCTTCTGTTCTGCTACTCTGTACCTGGATCGCACTAGCATCCTGCGCTAGTGCTGTGGATCCTTCTGTTCTGTCTTCCTGGATCGTGCTAGTCACTTTCGCTAGTGCTGTGGATCCTTTCGTTCGCTTATTCATGTTTACGTGTGTCTGTCTTGTCTGCTACGAACGCTTGCTGGAGGCTCGGTGAGGTAACCGTTAAGCAAGCGCTCGCGTTCTCTGTTTCATGTTTGTCTGTCGGTGGTTAGTTCGGCGTGTTTGTCTCTATTGTGCTTATCACATGGAGACCACGCATAAACGCGTGCACTGTTGCGAATGAGTGCGGTGTTCGCGTTTAGCTAGCGTTTGTTATTTTCCGTATCTCCTCATTGTATGATTTGCTGTGCCTTTGCTACTCTCGTGCTCTGTCTTGCTGTAACCTTGTGTCACGTCTGGCGATCGCACCTCTCGCGATCGCGTTCCTACTTCATATCTGCTGTGGTGTGTGCACCGTCGCGGGTTGGCGACTAGTTTGGTGCACACACATACAATCTGTCTCTGGGCTCATTCTCAATCGCCTCTCTTGCGATTACGTTCCGTCCCTTCGAGCAATTCCTGTCTGGCGTGTATGGTAGGGCAGAGGAGCTCCCCCTGTCAACAGGAATTTCCCTCTACAGGTACATTGCACCTTCTGCTGGGTTTCCGCAAATTATACGTTTGTGGAGGATTTCCGCAGTGTCAGCGCACACATCCTGTGCGCTGATCACGGAGAGAATTCCACAATCGTTACTGTATGACCAGCCCAACCGAAATTCCCAGTGTAGAGGGAATTTCTGATTTGTACGATTTGGTCAAAGATGGGTCCTGTATCTTTAAGAGGTTTAAGATATTGGACTCTGAAACCAGAGATGAGTTTATATCCGAATGTTCCAGATTCTTGGCAAATCCTGACTTTCAGGCCACCAATATTTCCACTTGGAGTGCTCAGATTGCTTACAATCTTTTCCAAGAGGATCTGTTTGTATGGGCGGATGAGTGTGCCAAACACGTGAATCTGAGACATAACCCTCGCAGATTTCTGAGTCATGTATTTTCTCGTAATCTTAGAATTCCCCTGCCAGGTAATTTCTATGAGTTTTTTCCTGCAGAGCATGATGCTGATCAGATCAGCTCATGCAACATTTCTGTGTCATTACCATATGTTAATGAATTGGTGCTTGCAGGCCAATCTGCTGATTCGGCTTGTCAGTAGTGTTGGGCGAACAGTGTTCGCCACTGTTCGGGTTCTGCAGAACATCACCCTGTTCGGGTGAAGTTCGAGTTCGGCCGAACACCTGACGGTGCTCGGCCAAACCGTTCGGGCACATGGCCGAACTAAGAGCGCATGGCCGAACGTTCCCCGAACGTTCGGCTAGCGCTGTGATTGGCCGAACGGGTCACGTGGTTCGGGCCCGAATGCGCTCTGATTGGCCGAACGGTCACGTGGTTCGGGTAAATAAATACCCGAACCACGTCATATCTCCGCCATTTCTCTGTGGGTTTAGCTTTGGGTAGGCAGGCAGGGTAGTTCGCTCTCCAGCCACGCTAGCCAGGGTCCCCCCCAGTCATTGTGTGTCGCTGCTGGGAACAGTAGTACACCGCTCGCTCAGCCACACTATATTTATAGCATTGTTTACTGCCACTGTGTACCTCGCTCAGCCACGCTATATATAGCATTGTGTTTTCTGACACTCTGTGTACACGGCTTAGCCTGGCTATATAGCATTGTGTGTACTGCCACTGTGCACCTCGCTCAGCCACGCTATATATAGCATTGTGTTTTCTGACACTCTGTGTTCACGGCTTAGCCTGACTATATAGCATTGTGTGTACTGCCACTGTGCACCTCGCTCAGCCACGCTATATATAGCATTGTGTTTTCTGACACTCTGTGTACACGGCTTAGCCTGACTATATAGCATTGTGTGTACTGCCACTGTGCACCTCGCTCAGCCACGCTATATATAGCATTGTGTTTACTGCCACTCTGTGTACACCGCTCAGCCAGACTATATACCATTGTTTACTGACACTCTGTGTACACCGCTCAGCCAGACTATATACCATTGTTTACTGACACTCTGTGTACACGGCTCAGCCTGACTATATAGCATTGTGTGTACTGCCACTGTGCACCTCGCTCAGCCACGCTATATATAGCATTGTGTTTTCTGACACTCTGTGTACACGGCTTAGCCTGACTATATAGCATTGTGTGTACTGCCACTGTGCACCTCGCTCAGCCACGCTATATATAGCATTGTGTTTACTGCCACTCTGTGTACACCGCTCAGCCAGACTATATACCATTGTTTACTGACACTCTGTGTACACCGCTCAGCCAGACTATATACCATTGTTTACTGACACTCTGTGTACACGGCTCAGCCTGACTATATAGCATTGTGTGTACTGCCACTGTGTACCTCGCTCAGCCACGCTATATATAGCATTGTTTACTGACACTCTGTGTACACGGCTCAGCCAGACTATATAGCATTGTGTGTACTGCCACTCTGTGTACACGGCTCAGCCAGACTATATATCATTGTGTGTACTGCCACTCTGTGTACACCGCTCAGCCAGACTATATAGCATTGTGTGTACTGCCACTCTGTGTACACCGCTCAGCCAGACTATATAGCATTGTGTTTACTTCCACTCTGTGTCTGCTGGGCCTGGGAACAGTAGTACACCGCTCACCCGCCACTGTATAGCATTGTGCTCTGTGTCGCTGCTGGGAATAGTGGTACTGTATAGCATTTCTGTACTGCCACTGTACTGCTGCCAGTCAGCGTGTACTGTAAGGATAAGTGAAATGAGGAAGAAATCCGGTGAAAGAGGAAGGGGCAAGGGAAGAGGTGTTTCCCCTGACGGTTCACGTACAGGCCACAGGGGAGCACCCAAGAAAACCCACTCAATACCGCCCATGTTGTCCAGGACAACAACCCTCACAAATCCAAAAGAACAGGACCAGATAATTACTTGGATGACCTCTCAAGCGTCCAGCAGTGGGTTAAGCAGCACCAGCACATCACGCACGAGGTCCGAGTCCTCAGCCAGTTACAAGGAGCCAGTGGGTACAAAGCTGACACAACCGGCAGCGACACCACGCACACAACTGCCAGATAACCAGTCCGATGAATTACCTCAGGACACAATGGGGTATTCGCAGGAGCTATTCCCAGCCCAACAAACTTCCACCTTTCAAAGGTCAATGGAGGAACAGCCAGAAATGTTGTGCCCGGATTCACAACCATTAACTGTGGGAAATGCACCGCACACTGAAATACAAGGCGAGTCCGAGGAGGACTCGGAAACCCAAATCCCAGAGCAAGTTGGGCAGGAGGGGTTGCAATTGCAGGAGGTCGGCCGACAAGATCTGGAAGACGACGTTGGAGTGAGCTGCGCAGAGGTTGTTCTGGGGAGCTCTACTTCACGGCGGCGGCCCCCCACAATGACATATGACGAGTTTGAGGAGATGGAAGAGGAGGGTATGGACAATGTGGACATAGACCCAGATTTTGTTTGTGAACGAGAACATCGCCGTCGTAGCAGCAGCACAGATGAGTCTGTTGAAGAACCCACTGCTGCACGAGTTCGCCTTGTGCCACAAGGTAGGCGGCGCGCAATTTCAGGCACCACAAGCGTGGAAGTTCAAGTGAGAGGCAAAAGAGGAGCAAACAGAAATCGCCAGCAAGGAGGCAGGTGCTCCAAAGTCTGGGCTTTCTTTGAAGACTGCACTGAGGATGTTACCATGGCGATTTGCAAGGTGTGCAAGACCCGCCTGAGCAGGGGGAAAAGTATTAACAACCTCTCCACCACCAGCATGAGCCGCCACATGCTATCCAAACATCCCACTCTGTGGGCAAATGCGGCAGGACAGGGTACCAGCAACACTGCCTCCCTTGGGTTCACCAGACTCACCACCAGACCCGCCTCAGCAGCAGCAGTAGCCCAGCCATTGCGTGATTCACAACATTCACAAACATCAGACGACGCTGACACTGTCACTTTCCGGAGTAGTGCTCTTGAGGTCTCCCAGTGTTCATCAAACACAACAACCAACAGCCCTTCCGTGTGCAGCGCTACGGTTCAGTTGTCTGTGTCGGAGATGTTTGAGCGCAAGAGGAAATTGCCAGCAAATGACCCCCGGGCCGTGGCAGTAACAGCCAGCATAGCCAAGCTTCTGGCCTGCGAAATGCTGCCATATCGAGTGGTGGAGACAAACAGCTTCAAGGGCATGATGTCAGTGGCCATCCCACGTTACGTGGTTCCCAGCCGCTACCACTTTGCGCGCTCTGCAGTGCCTGAGTTGCATGAGCACGTGGTCAGCAAAATAACCCGAAGCTTGAAGAATGCCGTTGCCTGCAAGGTTCACCTCACCACTGACACTTGGACGAGTGCGTTCGGACAGGGTCGATACATCTCCCTTACCGCGCACTGGGTGAACCTTGTGGAGCCTGGCAGCGATTCCTCACCTGCTACGGCGCGGGTGTTGCCCACGCCGCAAACAGCTGCACCGCCATCCCTCCCACTGGATAACAACAGCAGCACCTACCTCTCTGACTCCTTCTCCTCCAACGCATCTCAAAGCTGTACCTCATCCGGAAACGCTAACCCAGCAGCAGTAGGATCGTGGAAGCAGTGCAGCACAGCTGTTGGCATGCGTCAGCAAGCGTTGCTGAAGCTGATCAGCCTTGGGGATAAGCAGCACACAGGGGAGGAAATTTGGAAGGGAATAAAGGAACAGACGGATTTGTGGCTGGCACCGCTGGACCTGAAACCGGGCATGGTTGTGTGTGATAATGGGAGTAATCTCATTCGCGCTTTAAGGTTGGCTAAGCTGACACACATCCCTTGCCTGGCACACGTGATGAACCTAGTAGTTCAGCGGTTCCTGAGGACATACCCAGGCGTGGCCGATCTTCTGTTGAAGGTGCGTCGAGTGGCCAAACATTGTAGAAATTCCAGTACTGCTTCGGGGGCACTCGCCAAGATGCAGGAGCGCTTCAATCTCCCCCACCATCGCTTGCTGTGTGATGTCCCTACGCGCTGGAATTCTACGCTGCACATGCTAGCACGCTTTTGTGAGCAGAAGAGTGCAGTGGTCCAGTACATGACGGCGCAGTACCGAGGCGCATCCGGACAGCTGCCAAGCTTCTGTGGATCCGATTGGGCCAACATGTTGGACCTCTGCCAAGTCCTGTAAAAATTTTGAGCAATCCACGTTGCTTGTGAGCAGTGACAACTCTTCAGTCAGCATTACCATACCACTGCTGTGTTTACTGAAGAGGTCAATGTTGAAAATCAAGGAAACAGCTGTCATGATGCAACTGGGGGAATCTGAAGGAGAAAACGATCAGCGTGATGGTACCAACATCAGGCCATCCGCCTCAGGGAACGCTGGCCCCAGCAGCTATGACGAAGAAGAGGAGGAGGAACAGCTGGAGTTGGAGCAGGAATTTCATGCCACCACTGACGAGGGCCAGAGCGGTGCACGTTGGACTTCCACAATTCAGCACGAATGGTCAGCAGAAGCAGACCAGGAGGAAGGTGACGACTATGATGCATCACAACAACTATCACAACGCTCACAAGAGGATGATGAGGATTCTGGTAGGACTCTGGCACACATGGCTCAATTCATGCTAGACTGCATTGAACGCGACCCACGCATTGTGCGCATTCTGGACAACACCAATTACTGGGTTTATACCCTTCTGGATCCACGGTACAAACACAATGTTCCAAAACTGCTTGAAGAAAGAGTCAGACAGGTCAAAATGGAAGAATACCAGCAGGCCCTTGTGGAGACTTTAGAGAGGAGATTGACATCCTCCCCCTCTAGCCAGTTGTACGCCAACAGACTGACTTCCGCAAACCCAGGACGACCAGGAGGGCAGCAAACAACGCATAGTGCCCAAAAGGGAATGGTATCGGCAGTGTCCTTGGAGTGGGAAAATTTTCTGACACCCATGCAGCAGCAGCCCACTGAACAGCAAGCGTGCAGATCCACCTCCAACACCGATCGCCTGGAGAAGATGGTCAAGGACTACATGTCAGATGACGTAGCTGTGTCGAACAATCCATCTGCACCCTTCAACTATTGGGTATCGAAGCTAGACACCTGGCACGAACTGGCAATGTACGCAATAGAGGTGCTGGCTTGCCCGGCAGCCAGCGTTATGTCGGAACGCTGTTTCAGTGCTGCCGGAGGCATCGTCACAGATCGGCGTATCCGCCTCTCCACAGAAAATGCAGACCGTCTGACTCAAATTAAAATGAATCAATCCTGGATTGCAAATGACTACGCAACACTCCAGGACCCCAACCAAGTAACATGACCAATGAACATCTGGGATGGTGTAGCGTTTCCGGTCCCTGTTTATTGAACCTCTCATCTGTATTACATTTATGACTGCATGGCGGCAAAAAGCATTGCTGCTATATCCGCACGCTTTTTGTCCTCATGCAAGGCCTGGGTTGTTGTGTCTCAAAAAGCATGGCCTTCTCCTCCTGCGCCTCCTCCTGTTCCATCACGTCTGCTGCTGCTGGGTTAGCGTTGCCGCGTGGTCCCTGTTTATTGAACCACTTATCTTTATTACATTTATGACTGCATGGCGGTACAAAGCATGCTATCCGCACGCTTTTTGTCCTCATGCAAGGCCTGGGTTGTTGTGTCTCAAAAAGCATGGCCTTCTCCTCCTGCGCCTGCTCCTGTTCCATCACGTGTGCTGCTGCTGCTGCTGGGTTAGCGTTGCCGGTCCCTGTTTATGGAACCTCTTATCTTTATTACATTTATGACTGCATGGCGGTACAAAGCATGCTATCCGCACGCTTCTTGTCCTCATGCAAGGCCTGGGTTGTTGTGTCTCACAAAGCGTGGCCTTCTCCTCCTGCGCCTCCTCCTGTTCCATCACGTCTGCTGCTGCTGGGTTAGCGTTGCCGCGTGGTCCCTGTTTATTGAACCACTTATCTTTATTACATTTATGACTGCATGGCGGTACCTCATGCAAGGCCTGGGTTGTTGTGTCTCACAAAGCGTGGCCTTCTCCTCCTGCGCCTCCTCCTGTTCCATCACGTCTGCTGCTGCTGGGTTAGCGTTGCCGCGTGGTCCCTGTTTATTGAACCACTTATCTTTATTACATTTATGACTGCATGGCGGTACAAAGCATGCTATCCGCACGCTTCTTGTCCTCATGCAAGGCCTGGGTTGTTGTGTCTCACAAAGCGTGGCCTTCTCCTCCTGCGCCTCCTCCTGTTCCATCACGTCTGCTGCTGCTGGGTTAGCGTTGCCGCGTGGTCCCTGTTTATTGAACTACTTATCTTTATTACATTTATGACTGCATGGCGGTACAAAGCATGCTATCCGCACGCTTCTTGTCCTCATGCAAGGCCTGGGTTGTTGTGTCTCACAAAGCGTGGCCTTCTCCTCCTGCGCCACCCTCCTCCTGTTCCATCACGTGTGCTGCTGCTGGGTTAGCGTTACCGGTCCCTTTTCCTGGAACCTCTTATATGTATTACATTTATGACTGCATGCCGACAAAATGCATGTTACCTGTGCAAAGAAAACAGACATTTCCCGCATTTAAAAGACAGTTTTCCCTTTGAAACTTTAAAATCGATTTTCTCAAAAACTATAAGCTCTTTTTGCTAAATTGTTTTTTCCTCTTGTACCCACTCCCAAGGTGCACATACCCTGTAAATTTGGGGTATGTAGCATGTAAGGAGGCTTTACAAAGCACAAAAGTTCGGGTCCCCATTGACTTCCATTATGTTCGGAGTTCGGGTCGAACACCCGAACATCGCGGCCATGTTCGGCCTGTTCGGCCCGAACACGAACATCTAGATGTTCGCCCAACACTACTTGTCAGCCAAAAGATTCGTTGCCCATAGCAACCACAAATAGGGAGGTTATTTCTGTCAAGTCTGAAATGTGCAAAACCATTCAGTATGATAATCAGTTTAATGTTTCTCTTGCCACTTCAGCCTCTAAGCAGATGCAAGAGAACTGTCTGGAAACGTTTCTTGCATTTAAACAGACATGCAAAGTGGCTAAAAAGAGAAAAACTAAAAAACGCAAGCATCGGAATAAAACACTCCCTATTGATGTTTACAATGATGTTGTTCCGTCTCCGGCTTTTTTGCGCCAATCCAAAGCTTTTGTGGATCCTTTAATAGGCAGAATCATTTTTTATATTAAAGGAGTAAGAAAGTCTATGCATGTACCTGACCCCAACCCATATGAAAGCTACTTAAATACTGGCTTGTTTGAACCTCCATTTGCCTCATGGGAAATCGGGGCCTTGATGGAGGAATTTGATTTTGATTGGAAAGCCTTTTGCGATTTTCACATCGCAAAAAGTGAAGATGTCTTGAATGAATGTCTCGATTCTGTGTACCTTTTGATTGATTTCGATGAGTGTGACAGGTGTTTTGTGGATCCAGTGATGTGTGTGTGGCAGACAATTTTGGATGAGTTGCACACACACCAATCAATTGATTCCAATAAAGAGACATCATTGTCGGATGATTGTTCCTGCCTTTCTGGGGTAAAGCATGTGAGTCGTGACATTGTGCGATCTGAAATGAGTAGGTGTGCCACAGTGGTTGATTCCTGTGCGAATCCTGGAGGATTCGCTCCTGACTGCGTGCAGTTTGAATCTGTGCGATCTGATGCCTGTTTCTCTGATGTTCCTGCAGATTGTGATCAGCATGAATGTGCCAGTTTTTCCAAGGATGTGTAGGACCCCTTGTCATTTAGAGACAGATCCTTAAGATCTTCCGTCTGTGACCCTGCTATGGGGAAAATTCCTAAATTATGCAGCATCAAAAGTAAAATTAATATGTCTAATAAAATTTTTCCTGATGTTGTCGCTATTTCTACTGCAAATGCGTCTTTGTCTCACCCTGTTCACACCTGTAAGAGCCCCTTGCCTGGTGACAGTTGCTCCAGTGTTTCTGTCCTGAACACCTTACAGTCTGCCCCGCAGATCGCGGAGGTTTGTGCTATGGAAGCGTCAGTTTCACAACCTAAAGCGATTTTTGATTCGCAGGTTTTGCGTTCTGGCTCCTCGGATTTGACATTGTTAGCCGAATCTAAGAGTGAGACAGCGCTTCGGATTTTGCGAATTTGACTCTGAAACATCTTTGCTGGGTGCAGAGAAAGTTTCTCTGAGCCTGCCCTGTACCATGAATAACAATATGATGTCCAATCACACTGACATTTGTGAGTCCCTTTCTTGTTCTGAGGAAAATGCTGATTCTGCACCCTGTACTCTGGATAAGTTAAGATGGCCTTGTTTAGAGTCTCCTGCAGTGTCCCTAGAGGCTCGTCTAGGTATTGCCACTATACTCACCTGTTTTTCTGCAGTTTTGGAGTTGCAAGCTAGTTTGACTGCTACGCAGAATTCTGGGTGCAGCGATATTAAAGTTAGGGAGTCAGTGTGTGTTCCAGTAAATATTCCTGTACGTTCTGCTCATGATGATGAAATTCAGTCTCAGTTTATGGTGGAACCTTCCCTGGGACATCTGCCCTGTTCACAAAATAAAGTTCCAGTTTTGCCCTGTAACATGGATAGTTCAGAATCCTTCTCAGAAAACTTGAAAAATGATTTTCCTGAGGTCTTGTCTGATGTCCTGGAGACCTCCGAGTTCCTCCCAGAGGGTGCAGAACTTGTAGGAGATGTCTCCTGCCCCCCAAGTCCTTCTGAGGTGTTGCCCACTTCAGTAGGCATTGCTGTTGTGCTGACTACCTTTGCAGCTCTGACGGAGCTTCACGCCTGTGTAGTCAATGATGATTTTGCAGTCACAGAAATTTCTGAATTTGAGTCCGAGTCTTCTTTTGAAAGACCAGTGCCTGTGGCCCCTACTCGTGATGAATTTATGCCCGGTCCTGGTTTTGGTTTCCTCGTATTGGACCTTGAGGTTGGCAGTTCCCCAACATGTCCTGAGGTTTCTCCTGTGCTGGTGTACCCCAGTGTGCTCTGTGACCCAGAAAGCCCAAGTGTGCCTCGGTTACCAGCATACTCAGATGCTTCCTCAGTGGAGACATGCTCTGATATGGCCTGCCTGGTCGCATGCCCAGAAGTGGTCCCGGAAAGTCCTGATCTTGATGGGTGTCTGGGTAATTCTGAATCCAGAATAATCATTGGTTCCATAGGGGTTCTTGGCGGTTCTCCATGTGAGTCTGGTGAGCGTTCTGGCCTCTTGGGATCTCTGCAGGGCTCCAAAGGGTTTTGGGAGATTCCGGGAGAAATTTTGCTTGGTACCCTGGATAAGATCAACAGTGGCTTTTGTTTTGAAAGAGACACTTCGAACAGGTATTGTGGCAGGTATGGTGTCTTTGGACGCTCCTTGGAAGGTGGTGGGTATGGTCTGGAGGGTGTCGATGGCTTCTTCTCTGGCATTCACAGTCCTGATGGGTGTTACACTGAGACTTGTAGTACTGATGGGCATGTTTCGGTGGCTTCTGCTTCTGATGAGGTCGGTTTCGGGTGGACTGACTCTGGAATTGGACCTTGTCGGGCTGTCCCGACCTTCATGAGTCTTCGGTTGGAGTCTTTTGCTAATAGCAGTTTTGAGGGTCATCTGGAATTCGACCCTGGAGGGGGGGGGGGGAACTGTAATGATCTGCTCAGCTGCCTGTGCAGGCAGGCAGCTTTTTGACCATTGTTCAGGTCTGCATTCTGCAGGTCTCTGGAAGAGAGACCTTTTGTCAGTTTTTCAGCTTGCTGTTGCTGAGGAATTTGCATATGGTTGTCATGCAAATTGCCTAGCCACATCCTTTGTAGGCTTGCACTATATATACCACGTGATATCACAGACCTTTGCTGGTCATAAGGATTCTTCCTGTGAAACACTCTGGAGAGTGTCAGCCTTGCTCATTGTTTGAATATCAGCTTAGAGTAATCCCTGGAAACTGCACTGGGCAGGTTTCCTTAGTGCAGTTAGGATTGCTTATCTGTTTTGTTTGTCTGTTGCGATTGTCCTGTCCCAGCGGTGGTCGACAGGAAATCGTTCTGTGTGTCTGGGTGCTAACCAGAACAGCGGTTGTTACTGGTAGCCCCTTCTGATCTGTCTTCCTGGATCGCGCTAGCCACTTTCGTTAGTGCTGTGGATCCTTCTGTTCTGCTACTCTGTACCTGGATCACACTAGCATCCTGCGCTAGTGCTGTGGATCCTTCTGTTCTGCTACTCTGTACCTGGATCGCACTAGCATCCTGCGCTCGTGCTGTGGATCCTTCTGTTCTGCTACTCTGTACCTGGATCGCACTAGCATCCTGCGCTAGTGCTGTGGATCCTTCTGTTCTGTCTTCCTGGATCGCGCTAGCCACTTTCGCTAGTGCTGTGGATCCTATCGTTCGCTTATTCATGTTTTCGTGTGTCTGTCTTGTCTGCTACGAACGCTTGCTGGAGGCTCGGTGAGGTAACCGTTAAGCAAGCGCTCGCATCCTCTGTTTCATGTTTGTCTGTCGGTGGTTAGTTAGGCGTGTTTGTCTCTATTGTGCTTATCACGTGGAGACCGTGCATAAATGCGTGCACTGTTGCGAATGAGTGCGGTGTTCGCGTTTAGCTAGCATTTGTTATTTTCCGTATCTCCTCATCCACCTCCACTGTATGATTTGCTGTGCCTTTGCTACTCTCGTGCTCTGTCTTGCTGTAACCTTGTGTCACATCTGGCGATCGCACCTCTCGCGATCGCGTTCCTACTTCATATCTGCTGTGGTGTGTGCACCGTCGCGGGTTGGCGACTAGTTTGGTGCACATACAATCTGTCTCTGTGCTCATTCTCAATCGCCTCTCTTGCGATTGCGTTCCGTCCCTTCGAGCAATTCCTGTCTGGCGTGTGTGGTAGGGCAGAGGAGCTGTTCCTCTGCACTCCACAGCTCCCCCTGTCGACAGGAATTTCCCTCTACAGGTGCATTGCACCTTCTGCTGGGTTTTCCGCAAATTATACATTTGTGGAGGATTTCCGCATTGTCAGCGCACACATCCTGTGCGCTGATCACGGAGAGAATTCCACAATCGTTACAACTGGACAGTGTTCCCCAACCCTATCCTCAAGGCCCACCAACAGTGCATGTTTTGTGGAAATCCAAAGAGGTAGATAATCAGCTTGGCTGAGACACTAATTACCTCACCTGTGCATGTTTGTGGTTTTCTGCAAAACATGTACTGTTGGTGGGCCTTGAGGACAGGGTTGGGGAACTCTGCATAACAGACTGGTACAAAAAAAAAAAAAAAAAAACAACTTTCATTATCTATTTCTCCAAGTTTGGTGTGAATAAGCACCACACATCAGTAAAATGGTTACAGTGGGCATTCAATAAATCAATATAAAGCAGGAACAGCCAATACCTCCCTGCCTTGTGTGTTGTGATAAAAACACAGAGATGCAGTTGAATAATCACCATAAAGTATTGACAAGTGGACTGTAAACAATACACATTTGCAGCTGTCAGACTCGCCTTATCTGGACTGATATCACCTAAATGCAGTGACATGGTGAAAATGGATGATGAAAAAAAAATCACAAAAAACTGTAGTAGCTAGTACATCCCTGCCTTTACTAATATAGTGTTGTAAATGCAGTTGCTTAAAGCAGGGATGAGCAGAAACTATGCCAGTGTGAATTTACGCATCGTAGTTCGCATCTACACATCGTAGTTCATAGGTGAAGTTTCAAAACTACGCTTATGAATTTACGCGTAGCAAAGTACCACTACGCGTAGCTTACGCCCACTATTTTACGCATTGGAAAGGGGAATGTATGCATAGAAGAGTTACCGGTATAAGGATTTAATGATGAATTAATGCGTAAAATGTTCTGCATACGGGCATATGCATCCGCATACACTACGCTTTGTACTATGTGTAATTGCGTATTTTAACGCGTAGTCTACGAAATGCATACTAAGCGAATATTTGATTTCGAAGCCGTAGTTCCAGCGTAACGAAGTTGGCTGACTACGACCATCCCTGGCTTAAAGTGAACCTCCAGACTAAAAATCTACTCTGCAGCACTGAAAAGGCTTGGTGTTTCTTTAACAGTTTCACAGCATCATAACTTTGTTTTTCTTACCCAAGCCTCATTTTTAGCTGCACATTTTTCACCTGATGCTGTACAAAGCATGATGGGATTTCTGATGTTGTTGTTCTCATTCTGCTGTTTTGGCGCAGTTTTTTTTTTTTTTTTATTTGAGATTTGATGCCCAGCACATGCAGCTGGGAGTGGTGATCAGGACACAGTACAGTTGGAACATAGTGTCTCATGCTCCATCACCTCCTTTCAACCAAAAAGATGTCTGCCCCCATGAAATCACAAACATGTGCTTGTTCTTTTAAAACAGGGCGTGTAAGAGATTATATTACCTATCTATTTTAATTAACATAACTAATGTAACTTAATGGCAGTATGTTTGTTTAGGCTGAAGTTCCTCTTTAAGTATCACATGCTAGTGATAAAACATGGTGATAGCAAACTTTAAAAAGCCCACATCTTACAATGTACTGGGGCCTTAAAGAGGAACTGTAGTGAAAATAACATAATGGAAAAAATAGCATTTTTTTTTTTACAATAATCACTTATAAATTATTTAGGTAGTGTTTGCCCATTGTAAAATCTTTCCTCATCCTTATTTACATTTTGAAATATATCATTGGTGGTGGTGACATCTGTAGTTCTGCCAGGTGATCTGTACAGAATGTTTGTTACTGAGAGTTCTATGCACAGAGGGAGATACTGCTTGCTTGGAAATTGGAAACAGCTGTTATTTCCCACAATGAAATGAGGTTGACTGACAGCAAACTGTCAGGACCATAGTCACTCGTGACATCACATTTTGGGAGGGGCTTCACCAAATATCAGCCACACAGACCCCCCTGATGATCTTTTCATAAAAGATCAAGATTTCTCATGGGAAAATGGGTATCAGGTATGCACTGTAATAGCCCTGCTCAATTTGTATGTAGTTTCTGAGCTTGTTTCACCGCAGTGAATGGGACAAAACAATATAGTTGCCTATGACCAGACTTTACAATAGAACATGTGTTTAGTAAGGGAGATGCCCAACCAAAGTGTGATATATTGTTGTGTCCAGCAATGCAGTAAATTGGTCTTTAACCTGTTTAATAAAATGGCATTGAATTGATGTCTGTAGTTAGCAGGCTACATCTGTACATGAATAATGAGTTAAAGTGCAAATTTAAAATGCAAGCAACATCTTAATATATGCACTATCCTGATGACAGAAGTTTAAACTTTTTATCTTAACTTGTGACATAAATTATATTAAATTATTTTGACCTTTGATGCTAATTAAGTCTAAATTAGCTGACCAAATTTGCAATAGATCAGCACTCACTTTGGCAGAGTACTTTAACAAAATGATTTCTTACATTACTTTGTTAATCACTTTTAGTTTGATTACATTTATGCTGGCATAACTATTCTAATTTACAATCAAATGACTGATAGGCAAACATAGTCACACACATTTTAATCAAGTAACAGCACCTCCCATAGGCTGAAAGCTTCTTAAACAATCTCAAAGTACATATGGATAGACACACACAAAATATTTCACAAATACACATCACTAGCTTGAATCATCTAATGTTGAGCATCTGAGACTTTGACAATAATATACCTGGGAGCTTATGTATGAAAGTGGCAGATTACGAAAAAAAAATGCATTGATTTTTTTACAGAACATTTGTAAAAGTGTTGATCAGCAGCTCCTTCGTGGTGGATTATCTTTGTCTTCGTCATAAAGCAGTTTAGACTGATCACTACTTAATAGATTGCCAGTATTGCTGTCCACTTTCATGATGTTGAAGAGCATTGGCATCATTGAAAAGCTTTATTTATTATTATTATTATTTATTTATTTATTTGCTTTTTACATGAAAAGAAAAATACATTTGTATGGCAAATCTCCCTCCCTTTTCTAAACATTCAACTCCTTATTCTTCATGTCAAAGCCCCAGACTCATGGGCTAAGTAGTTCTGACACCACCAGCCTGGTGGTGTCAGAACCACTTAACCCATGAGTCTGGGGCTCTGACAATTCAACAATGCCAGCTTATTTTATCCTTGACATCAACGGGTCTCTGCAAAATGGAGTGGACATTTGTCGCCTTTTTGCAAAGCTCCCCGTCCAGTATGAATGACTTGGGATTCATCCCCAGCATTGGTGCCAGGGAGGATGTGGTGGTATGTACACCCATGCACATGGTGGTAGTTTCTGGTGGTGACCTATGGTTCAATTAGGAAGCCCCCTTTAATAAGAGACTCCCCACCTCCCCGTCTTACCAGGGCAAGAAGTATAGGAGTACAATAGTATTATCCCTTGCCCACTCCAAATGTATATTACTTGTTATGCCCCACTTTTTATTTATCTAGAGCCAAGGCAGATCTCCTGCATTGCCTCAACACACTTTCTGCATATCATGAGGTTTATTGTTCTATCCTGTTGCATCAGTTATGATCACATGGTAAATATAGACAAACCCAAAACATTATACCACTTACATGGGGCAGTGCTGTAATTCTAATGATCTCATTCTGACTAATCCCTGTTTCAATGTTCTGCCACTCATTCCCACAGTGCCATGCTGTTTATCTACCATGCCTACTTCACTACATATACATCTTTGCCCTGTTAAAACATAATTATTACCTGGCGCTGCTAGTCATAAATGGCATACACATTTTATTTTTTTTTCCAAAAAACAGCAGACAATTGACAGCACTCCTAGGCTGCAAATGAAATGAAACCAACAGAGGTGTGCCGGTCCTCAAGGGGCTAAAATACACCCCTTGAATACAAATGAGCAGCATAGAGAGAGCTACTAACTTATGCCAGCTCCAGTCATCCCGCCTGATCCCTGGCAGGTCCAGTAACTTAAAAGGACGTGATCCCCGCACTTTGATTGGCCCAATAGGCTGCCTGTCAAGTGCCTATTGGGCCAATCAAAGTGGGGGTATCATGTTCTTTAACCACTTGCCGACCGCGCACTCATACCGCGCGTCGGCAAAGTGGCAGCTGCAGGACCAGCGACGCAGTTCTGCGTCGCCGGCTGCAGGCTAATTAATCAGGAAGCAGCCGCTCGCGCGAGCGGCTGCTTACTGTCAGTTCACGGCGGGGGGCTCCGTGAATAGCCTGCGGGCCGCCGATCGCGGCTCGCAGGCTAAATGTAAACACAAGCGGAAATAATCCGCTATGTTTACATTGTACGGCGCTGCTGCGCAGCAGCGCCATAAGGCAGATCGGCGATCCCCAGCCAATCAGCGGCCGGGGATCGCCGCCATGTGACAGGGGACAGCTTGTCACTGGCTGCACAGGACGGATAGCGTCCTGTGCAGCCCAGATTGCCAGGGGGGACAGGGATGAGAGGGAGGGGAGGGGGATTTTGCCGCGGAGGGGGGCTTTGAGGTGCCCCCCCGCAACACCCAGGCAGGCAGGAGCGATCAGACCCCCCCAGCACATCATCCCCCTAGTGGGGAAAAAAGGGGGGCGATCTGGTCGCTCTGCCTGCACCCTGATCTGTGCTGGGGGCTGCACAGCCCACCCAGCACAGATCAGCTAAAACAACACTGGTCCTTAAGGGGGGGGTAAAGGGTGGGTCCTAAAGTGGTTAAAGTTACTGGACCCACCGGGGCTCAGGTGGGACAAGTGGAGCTGGTGTAAATTATAAGCGTTAGCTATGCGGTGCATAGTGAACGCTGCTCTGACTAAATTTAATAAGGCATGCTACCTGCCATTGGCGCAGGTGGCGTGCATTAAGATTAAACAGCGTGCATAACAGGAGGTTACGCACGCTATGTGTGTTAGTGAATCACCCCCTTTGTAACTTGTTTTTGTTCATCTCCCATATTGCTTGCATTCATCTGTTCTTTTGTCTTTGTTGCTAACCTCACCCTGTTATCTGAAAAATCCTTGTCTGCTGCCTGCCTCAAACTTTTATCCTGTTAACCAACTAATCCTTTTGTACTGTGTATCATAACCTTTGCCTATTAACTTCTAAATTATTTTCTTCCTCCTGACTTGAACTCGGCCTATAATTATCCTTGTCTTCCAGCTGGCTTAATCTCATTCTGTTAAGCAACCACCCTTGTCTGCCACTTGCCTCACCCTAACCCAATCTTTGTTTGCTATCTGCCTTGATCTCTGCTATCTGCTTTTCCTCATTATTGACTGGCCAGATCTTATTTTTCACCTTTAGGACAATACCAAGAACTGTCCCCTTTTGGTTTCTGCAGCAAAGGTAAGCCATTCTATATTGGTGGTCCATAATCCTTTTCATGGAAGGGAGGTGCTGATGAAGACCAGGGTTACAGTTAGACTTTACATCTTGGAAGAGTTTAAGCTTTATTGCTATTATCATTATTATTAATTTATAATGCGCTAACATATTGTGGGGCACTGCACAAAGTAGGAAAACAAACAAGGGGTACATAATGATACAGACAACCATATACATCAAATATGGACACTGGTACAAAATACAAAACTGGTGATTACAAGGACAGATGTAACATGAAGAATAAAATGTATAACAGAGTGCAAGCTGTGAAATAAATACCAAATTCCAAGACACAAAAGGGTGAGAGAGCCCTACCCTTGCAAGCTTACAGTCTAAAGTAATGGTGGAAACAAGTGGTTCAGAAGTGTGCAGTTTACATACAGGCAGTGCGTGTTTAGGTTACCTAGTAAGGAGTAAAAATTGATGAGAGTTCGAAGGGGGAATAGCCTAAGTTAGAGCATATGCTTGTCAGAAAAAAAAGTGAGGTTTGAGGGAGCTTGTAAAGATTTCAAAGGTTGGAGAGTGACGGATGTGCTGTGGGCTGTGGGATTCTCATTATATGGCATATAGGGGCCAAGCAGATGGTTAACTGCAATTGTCTCTACCCAAATAGACTATAGTATACAGAGATCAGGGGCATAACTACAGGGGAGCAGTCCCTGAAACTGCAGGGGGGCCCGGAGGTGTAAGAGGTGGTCCAACTATTTCTTAACTCCCTCCCATAAAGAGGCCCATCCTTCATATCAGGTGTTTTGTGTCTACACTTGTTATGAGTGTGCAGATTATTGTCCACACTTTTTTTTATGATTCTTGAAAGTTGGGCCCCCAGGTTGTGACTGTCACCAAGGGTAGGCAAATGAAAGGGTGTGAATATCGGGGGCCCCATCAAAGTCTTGCTGGGGGAAGTATAATTTCTAGTTATGCCCTTGACACTAACTTTGAATACACTGAAGGTGCTCTTTAATCACTTAAAGCCATTCCTGTGCATTTGGGATGACTGAGGCATTTCACACCAAAACTGAGCAGGATTGTTTGTGAAAATATACGTTTATTGGTTGAGTACAACTTTCTGGATCTTCGGGAGACTTCAGGAGCACTTTTGCCCCCAAATGTTTCACACAAAGGGTGGTTCCTCAAGGCGCATGTGCAAGTACACACTCATGGGCACTTATGCATGTGCAGTATGGAGCCAATTGGTAATAATAAGAGTGCTTCCAAAGTCTTCCGTGAGCTCCCAGGGGCAGAAAATTTGAATGGATGACAGCACTGAAATGAAGACACTGAGAGAGGACCAGGAAAGCTTTATGAGATCCAAAGCCTTCTATCACCATAAGTGAGTATCTGCCTTTTTCTTCCCACAATTGCTTCAGTATTACTATAATAATAAGCGTAATCATTGTATACTAAATGCATAACAGCATTGACTTTGAGGTTCAGAGGCACTTGGCATAGTACCAGACCTGTTTTCGTATATGCTCCATCTTATTGCCTGCGAAACGCATTGTATTTTATTGGAGTTTGTAAATAAACTGTTTTGCTGAAAATTGATTGGCATTTTCTTGTGTCTGCCCGGAAGAGGTAAGTCCACCACCAGCTCCTCATTTTAAATGATTTAGATCTTTTTACCCTTCTGGCGTCTCTGTATCCATACTACGTTGACTTTGAGGTTGATGCTTTTCATATTATCCAGGAGTTCAACTTTAAGACACATTGGGCTTGATTCACAAAGCGGTGCTAACTGTTAGCACGCCTGTGAAAACCCCCTTAGCACGTCTAAACAAGCTTTTCGCGCATAAAACTTTACGCACACAAAACTTTATGCGCGTAAAACTTTACGCGCGTACTGCACAGAGCACAGGGCGCACCGCGCTAAGTGCCCATTAAAGCCTATGGGACTAAGCGCGCGTAAAAACTTTGCGCAAAGTTAGCGCACGATCTGATTGAGAAATCCGGTGCTAACCTACTTAGCACCCTGGTTAGCGCGTCTAAAGACTTTAGACGTGCTAAGTAGGTTAGCACCGCTTTGTGAATCAAGCCCTGAAATGGTAAAATTGAGTGCAGGTTGAAAATATTTGATCTGGCAAGAAGTTAGGTATTTGGTATTCACCATAATGACTAATGTTATTTTTTTAAATAACTAATATCCCACTATTACAATTAAAAAGTCTACATTGCTATAATATAACAGACACATCTTAGTAAAATAATATGTGTGACATTTTACAAGGAGAAAACAAAAGTTTTTGCTTCAGCAAGATCATAAAAATAGGTTTATTTATGAACTGAGAATATTGCAGATGAATAATTGGAATCTAGTGCTTATTTTTTACGCTATGCTGTAATTTAATTTTTTAAAGCTGTTCCTATGTCATGATTTAAAATAATATAACAAAAAGAAATAAATTTATTTTCACAGCTGTACTAGCAGTAGTCACCCAAGGGAAACATTGCTTTGCCCTTGACGTAAACCCAGGGGGAATTTTCAGAGAAGTATTGCAATTCAGATTTGTATTATTTAATAATGCCTCTCTAATACTAAAATACTTTTATTTAAACAGTAAACATAAATACATAATTGCTTCTTATGCCAACATTTGTATAATCTTGGAAGTTTTGTATACTGGCATTACTATTATAATTATTGTTGGTCATTTATGGAGAACTTTATGATACCAGAAACTAGTGCAAAAAATGTACAACATGGAGCCAGCGACATTCAAACAACTTTGATAAAATTCCATTTTTTTATAGAATAAGCAGTATTGCAAAGGCTCATTTCCAATTACATTATATTACATACTATAGTAATAGATTGCAGTAATTTTGCAGTCTTAGTTGATAGAATTGATTGAATCTATCTTTAATTAGTTCAAAGGTAATTTGGGTGAGCTGGTTCAAAAATTAGGGATCTAGTAGGTCCCTGTTTTGAACAACACTGAAGTTAGAAAGCATCTAAAGCAGACAAAGACCACTCCCCAATTCCTGTTCCCTTTGCCGCAGTTTGCCATTCAACCTCAGAGCCTGAGGGAATCCTGAAGGAATTCAGCACTGAAAGCAAAGTAACCTTTTGGATTGGTTTGTGAGTCCACACACAGTACAATTTTGATTGTATGTACAGTCGATACAATCTGTGATTTCATAATTCGCAGTAAGCGTGCAAATACGCAATCTAACTCTTGCTAAATATAATAGGAAAAAATAGTTAATTCAACATCAACAACCTTTCCAGATATTTATTTATTTAAGTATTTATATAGCGCCGACATATTACGCAGCGCTGTACCTAGTATATTGTCTTGTCACTAACTGTCCCTCAGAGGGGCTCACAATCTAGTCCCTACCATAGTCATATGTCTATGTATGTATCATGTAGTGTATGTAGCGTAGTCTAGGGCCAATTCAGGGGGAAGCCAATTAACTTATCTGTATGTTTTTGGGATGTGGGAGGAAACCGGAGTGCCCAGAGGAACCCCACACAGACACGGGAATAACATACAAACTCCATGCAGATAGTGCCCTGGCTGGGATTCAAACCGGGGACCCAGTGCTGCAAGGCGAGAGTGCTAACCACTACGCCACCGTGCTGCCCCAGGAGATATAGCAAAATATAACAAGATTAATAAAAACGGTTATGGTAACTTTTCCTTAGGAAATGGGGAACTCTTTGCAGAGCTTTCAGAACGAGCACTAAGACAAAATATTTTTAATCATTTGTTTTATAATAAAAGAATGCATAAACTATATACAGCAATTAGACATATTGTTATTGTTAAAAATAAAGGGAACAAAAATGAAGTGGAGATGGTAACAAGAGTTGATTCCCCCACCCCTAGCAATCTGACCTAAGGCTGAGATCTGACCCCTTGCCTAGGGGAAGAGTTTGGGATTTCCTCCAATTATGTCATAACTCAGTGGATATCCGACATATGATATAAAAAAACAATTATTTAACACTCATCATGTGTTGAACCCTTAGATATTAAACATGCTTGTTTTAACACCTTCCCTCAGGTTATGAACAAGCTAGAAGCATCATTTGCCTCTGCAAAGATGTATTGCTTTTGGTGTATTAGACATTGTGAATTGTAAATGACTGCCTCAAAAGTGGATCCAGAATATTCATTAAATTATGACACCATGTGGAATTATGTATCTCAAAGTTTAATTAAGGGTCACTGGCTTCTAGAGGACAGGCCGTGCAAATATCTCTTTGAATGTCTCTTTGGCATTTATTGTTTTACAATGGGTGTGCTGTTCTGTCTTAGCTATTAGTGTTCCTTTTGAAGTAGGTACAAGAAATGTAAAGGGAATCTGCTGTCATGGTTTATTGGTGGCTAACACAGTACAAAACTCTAAGCAGCACTTTATTCCACAAATGTAGGAATGTAATGTAATTTCTGCCCTTTAGGTAATGAAACGCGGCTCTGCGTCGTTGAATGTGGAACAGAGGCGCCAGCAGGATAAAACTTCATTAAAACCTTTAAAAATGCTTGGAGGAAGTGGTGGGCTTGCCTCCCAAAAGCAGACAAGAGGTCCTATTTTTCATATAAATTAACACATTTCTTATACGGTACCCCAAGCAAAAATGCAACGTGTTTCGCAGGTCAAGCCCGCTTCATCAGGCAAAATTGGGGACAACTGTGGACAGAGACAAAAACAATAATGGCTACAATGAAGAGGGCTATACAGTTACTGCAGAGTGACAGTTGTTGACTAGAACAGTACAAATGACAATCGAAAACAGGAAATACATGAATAAAAAGTCATTTCGGAAAAGTTCACTTATTTGGAGAATATATGTGCATAGATTGGGCACGGGTGGGGGGGGGGGGGGAGGAAAGAAAAGAGGGCAATTTGGGTACAGGGGAGAGGGAAGGAAAGAGCCATCCAGTGACTATTCTAGTAGACTAATCTAATTCAAGACTGTGAAGCAAGCTAACAGCAAGTTTCAAGACCCTGGGGCCTGCTCAGACCTCTACCAAGTTCCCCAGTGGCCCCTGGAAATTAGCTCAATAGAGGTTCTAATCAAACATCCTGAATATAAAAAGGCCATTATTGGGGTGTCATACTTCCACCGTCTCAGGTTCTATTGTTCTTAGATCATTCAGGCAGAAAAGTGTTTGTCATCGGTTTACACCTTTCCATTATTGCATCACATTTGAGCCCCCTGGGGGGACACTGAAGTGCTGAACATAGCCAACAGGATCGTGCGTAGCATTTACACAAACAACGGGATAAGCTGGCACCATTGTTAAAAAAGGGACTCATGCTGCAAGTTATTGCCCATGTAAACCGGTCCTTACTCGGGTTTATGCCAAATTTAAATTAGTAATACTTTTACTATTTGTTGACTATATATATATATATATATATATATATATATATATATATATATATATATATATACATATATATATATATAAAACCAAATGCTAGCTTTGAACACCTTTATCTTTTATATGTTAACGTATCCTCTATAATACATACACCAAAAAGCTATTCTCAAGATACAAACAAACCTAGTTAATCTTATATTCTGCAACAGAATGGAGATGATTGAACAACCCTTGCGATATTGCATAATTAACTGAAAATGCCAATAAAACTGTATCCATGCAGTGGCAGAACATCTGGTGCTAACTGTGTCAAAGGTAAAATCTAAGGACAAAACCCAGCAAGCGCTCAGAGTTGAACTTATTCATCAGTCACTGCTAGCCACCAGCAGTTGTGCTTCCTTAAATTTAAATATAGATTTTTAAATTACTTTAATTACCAGTCTAACGTGCAAAATGCTACCAAGAGAAAATAAAGCTTAAGCACAACTTAAAGAAGCAAACTTAATTCACAGCATGACTAGTTAAAGTTCCAAAAGAAAGAGAACAGGATTTCTGGAATACTTTACAATCTAAAATCGTTTATGTATTTTTTCACATAGATTATAAAAATGTTGCTAAAATGGCCATACAGGGATGCAATACATAGTCTTGAAAAAGAGGAACACAAGAAGAGGTCAGAGTTCAGTTATCTAAAAAATACTACCACTTTGGGCTCATTTCCACTATACACGTTGTGCGCTCAGCACAACTCTGTATTGCTCGTGACTCCCGGGGAGCGGTGCTTGTGATCCCATTTATTATACCTAATGAGATTGCAGGCACAATTGCCCCGAAATGCAAGCAACCATGCACTGTGATTCAGTGGTGAATCACAGTGCATGTATGGAAACAGCAGATAGTGCAGCCTATGCACTGTCTGCTGTCCCTCCTATCGCGTTTCCATAAGCACGGCAGAAAATGCGATATATGGTAACGAGCCCTGAGTCTCCAGAAGTTTTTTTTTGTTTGTTTTTTTCATAGAAAAGGTAATTGTAATGCTTGAGGGTTATACTTTTACCACCCAGAGCAACAAGGCTGGTAGCTTGAATAATGGAAGAGGCTACACAGGCTGCCCAGAGCAACTGCAACTCTGGGCTTCCGATATCGCTACAAATAAAACACAATGGCAGCACAGTGCAATGTTGCGCTGCCTTAGCTATAACAATAGACAGGTACAAGACAGGACTATAGATTGGAGCGTAACTAGTAGCAACCGCAGCTCACAATCACGTCCACAGAAGCAGAGCAAGCAGGCTAACAACAGTCACCAGCAAGCATCCACCCAGCCAAGACTACAGGATAGAATGTAACTAATAGCAACCGCAGCCTATAGTCACGTGTTAACTCTGTTCCTCCTGTCTCTCTTGTTCCCCCCTCCCCTTTACCGCTATTCTCCCGGTCTTTTTTGTCCTGCTCTGTTTTCACCTCATTTCCCCTGTGCCATTTTTGTCCCCTGTGTCACCTCTGTTACCCCATGCCTTATTTGCCCCCTCTGTTCTCCCTGTGCCTCTTTTGTCTCTCTATATATCACTGCTGTTTCCCCTGAGCCTCTTTTGTTCCCCATGTGTCACCCCATGTCCCCTGTGCCTTTTTTGTCCCCATGTGTCACCTCTATTCCCACTGTGCCTCTTTTGTCCCCATCTGTGTCCCCCTGTGCCTTTTTGTCCCCTTCTGTGCTCCCCTCTGTTCCCTGTGTCAACACTTGTCCACCTGTGTTGCCTCTTGATCCCCTTATGTCACCTCTTGGTCCCCTATTTAAACACTTGCCCCCATGTGTATCCTCTGGTCTCCCAGTGTTGCACCTGGTCCCCCTGTGTCACCACTTGGTCCCCCTGTATCACCTCTTGGTCCCCCTGTGTCACCTCTGGTCCCCTGTGTCACCTCTTGGTCCCCCTGTGTCACATCTTGGTCCCCTTCCGTGTGCTGTGCTTTGAGTCCCCCATCTGCCGTAATGCACATGGCCCCAAGCCAGCACCAAATCTCACCACTTTCCTGCAGGCTGCTTAGCTCCAGTCACCATGGTTACTTCCAGCCGGCACCTCTGACATCATGAGAGGCTAGAAGTAAGCATGGTGACCAGGCACTGACATGATGTGGGCAAAGCCAACTGCATGATGCTATATATATATATATATATATATATATATAGAGAGAGAGAGAGAGAGAGAGAGAGAGAGAGAGAGAGAGAGAGAGACCAAAAATCTGTGAAGAATGCCATGAAGAATTTAAGCACTTCTGATGGCAAAAAGTGTCATACTCAGGACTAGCAAGATGCACCTAATAAAGTGACTAGTGAAAGTGGCCAGAGAGCAGTGAAGTGGCTGGAGAGCAGTAAGATTTGGTGCTGTATCAGGACCATGTGAATTAGGGCAGAAGGGGGCCAAGGAGCACAGGCCAGCGTAGCTCAAGGCCCCTTCAGATTTCAGAAAAATAATAAGTATTTACACAATAAAAAAATAAATGTTTTAACAGTTCACTTTTGAAGGCCAAAAAAAAGGCAATGATTAATTTACAAATGCAATATAGCCTCTTATTTTTCTTTTTGTTGTTTCCACTAACTTACTGCATGGTATTTGCCAAGACAAATTCCAGGTACAACCCCCCTCCTTACCCCTCACCCCCCCCCACCCCCCTTTGTACTTGGGGAATAAAAACTGATTCTGATATAATCCATCTCCAACGGCAGATTTTGGGAGTTGAATTTTATAAGAAAGTTTACTTCTTGGTACCGTGTGTTAAAATTAAACTTTAATATGCACTATTTTGTGCAATATTAATACATATTTAAAACATTGGCAATTTCCAGTACATGGATGCCATACTTATAGTGAACTTTCTTTCTCTATTCTGTTGCTAGCAGAACATAATAATGCCATAAGAATTTGGCATACGTTATTCTTCACTTTTCTCAGAGACAGTCTGTATCTAATTTTAGTTGTCCAAACTGGTTTTGACCTTAGGCTATGCCCAAAGCTACACAGAGATGGAATTCAAAGGATAACCTGTTTCCTTTAAAGTAGTTAGCAGCACTGAAATGTAACACCGTTACTTAATGTTCCAAAATTAAGAAAACTCTCACTATTGCCAATGTTCTAAATGAAAAATTAATATTTAAGTAATAGTTGGGTAGAAATAGACATTACTTTTAAAATATATGGATGGTCACTCTAGCACCAGCTGCAATGTAATAATTAAAATATTGGTTTAAATGTATAAAGACATCTTCAATTGTATCTACTATTACTAATTGTGCAGTGGTTCAGCTAGAATGTATCCGGTTAAATTAGATGTCTTCAGCCCCTGGCTTTACCTAAGGCTATGTCAAGTTATAGGAATTATAATCATTAGTAGGGTCCACAGCATCTCTGTACAAGTGTTTCAGAGTCAATGGTCTTCTAAGTTCAGGATCTTTTTTATTTTCAAAGCTAGAAGTAAATGCATTTCGCGTTGCAAAGTTAAAAATAAGGTTTACAACTGTTAATTAAATTATGCAATTATTTAACGCAAAAGACTTGGTCTTTATCATATCTCTTCCATTATGCACTATTGTATTTTAATATACAGCTTGATATCAATGAAAAGTAACTGCAAAATTAGTATAGGCAAATGTTCTATGTCATAAGTCTTTTAAATTCAATTACATTTGTGTTATATTAAGAGATTCTTTTTCGTGAATGCTTCCTGATCTTGAGTTAAAAGACCATGAAATTGACATAGAGAAAAGAGAAATAATTGTTATAATCTGTTATCACTACATTTCAATGCAGATATCTGTAGAAAATCGCCCACACAATATAGTGTGAAAACCTAGAATGGCTTCCTGAAGTGATATGTGGGCTTATTTTTGATACTGTGTTATAATTTCTATAACTGTGGGCTCATTGTTGAAGCATAACTTGTCTCTTGTATGTCCTTACAGCTTGCAGCAGATAGACATATGGCTTTCAACGCTCGGAGTGTATAGGAAGTTTATTGGCATCAATTCAGCATGGACTACATCTTGATTGCATAAATGAAGCATCTCGATTTCATAAATGAAGCAAAGCTAAGCTTAGAATACATACTAGCACAATCATTCTTATAGACTAACAATCTTTGATACACAACAATAATTAGATGCATCCCATTGTAGGTGAAGTATGGGTGGATTATAAGCATTACCTAAACTACACATTGATCATTAGACCATACAATTGAAATCTCAACCTCTAGTTAACTGGCTTTTGCTCACTCTGACATGTACTAACTAGGCATCAGATTAATTATTTTTGGGTAGAAGTAGGTTCTAATCTGAGTGGAAAATCCTGATACACAGTTTGGATGGAACCATACTGAAACTAGTTACAGTCAGATAACTTTGAGTGAGAGCTTAACTTACTTCTCAAAATACTATTTAATTAGACTCAATTTCTCTGGAATATTTCTTAAAGAACTTTGTCTATAGACTTCTTGCTGAAATAGTGGCTCTAAATGAATGAGGATTTTATATTGCAAGAACCTCACAGATTTTTACAATGTTTATTGATAACAGTGAATAGTCATAGTTCCTGTCTATGATTCTGCCCAAAATTGCCTTCTGTGCTCCACTTGGTGTTGTCTGGTCAACAAGTGATGTGGTCAACAAATAAGTGATGTAATATTATAAAGGTCACCAAGTTAGAAAATAGGATCCTTACCTTGCAGCACACAAAATGGGCACTTGAACAGAAAATGTACAAACATGCTCTACCCTGCCTCTAAGGCCACCCCTTCGTAAGAAGCCACAGGCCACACATTTACTGCGCATGGTTCTGCCCCACCAGACTGAATGGTTCAAGCACCAGGCTGGCATATGCCCCCTACCCAACCTCCTCAAGTGTTGTCTACTGTGTCCCTCAAGTTTTCCACAATGCCAGAGGTGACTGAGCTGCAGGACACATGTGCACACACTGTTCCACCTGACATCCTTTGGGTGCCACAAAGCCTCACTGTTGCCTTGGCAACACTATGCTACATACAGCATCTGGCTTCCATGTTCTGTTGCCACACGTACAATGACGCCTGGTGGCACCCAGCACCACAGAGATGACGGAGCAGCTGCAGGTGACAGTGTATGTATGAACTGAGGTGCAGGGCAACATTAAGGGTAGTGGCATGTTTCAAGGAGGCTGGGGGAGGAACAATGGCAGCAGAGGTGACAGACACAGGGAATATGACAGCAGCAGAACAGGGAAGACTTTACCATGCTTGGCTGCAGCTACTCTGCATGGAGGGAGAGGAAAGTTTTCATATCATCCATCTCTCCCCTCCATGCAGAGTAGCTGCAGCAAAGCACGGTAAACTTTTCCCTGTGTCTGTCACATGTGCTGCCTCTTTGTCTGTCACTGTTCCCACTGCATGGGGGGGGGGGCTCTGAATGTTTTCTTGCCTGGGGTGACAGAAGGGATAGAAACAGCCCTGATATGAGCTGCAGCAAGGAGGCACAAAAAAGAAGCAGTAGCACCCCAGCAACAGTCAGGAGCTGTGTGCCTGGAAAGGGTATTCACAGGAATGCAAAGTAGCTGGAATGGATGCCTAGGAATACTCTGACAATGCTCTATAAGCACAGCACATCATTCAGAGTATTGGCTATACAGTATACAGTGCTTCCCCAGGCATCCATTGCAGCTACTGTGCATTCCTGTTTATGCCCTTTCCTACAGTCAGCCAGTCACACACACACAGAACAATTCACCTCATGTTTCCATATGCAGCTTTTCTCTCTCCCCTCTCCCTGTTTGCAGGAGATACATTTCCAGTTTTACACGTGCATGGGGTGGAACCTGAATGGAGAAAGAAAATTACTGGGGACATCATTAGCCAAGGGGAGGGAAAAAGGCTGAGGCTGGGCTGCAGTGGTTGGTTGAGCTGAGCTGAGGGGCGGGACTTTCTCCAGTCTCTCTCTGTCAGTCATTTTCAGCAGGGAACATGTAATTATTTATGGGCACTGCTGTGACTCTTATGAAACTTACGGGCACAAGAAAGTTACATATTATTTATGGAAAGTCCGTAAATTAATGGATGGCTGGCAACACTGGGCTAGTCCTCGGTTAACAAAAAAATGTTGTGATATCATGAGAACTTGAAGGACAAAGTTCCTTAAATAAGTAAAGCTTCATGATGTTTTTTCTTTGTTTCCTTTTGTTTCCATGTAACAGGATGGAGTGATGCCTCCAACCCCTATCCTAAACACCTTTTTAAAATCCACAATTTGGAAAGGGGGCAAGACCGGGAAGGCCAAACTTTTCTGTAGAAGTCTTATCACCAGCCTGGTTTCCAACTATCTAGATGTTGCCTATTTTCTCTAGGTTATGACTCCCTTCCATCAAGAAAAGTGTAGTTTTACAGGCAAGATGGCCCTGACCACTTTTACATTGCTATGCAGCCCACTCTCACCATCCCACATTGTAGCTCCTTCCACAAAACTGAATGGAACAACAGGCAAGCCATTCACATAAACTTGCACCTTTTGATCATAGATAACAACAGGAAAGTAAGCAAGCTTCCCTACAAAAAGGCACTGCAGGGGGCCAGGCTAATGCCATGGTGTGGTTGTGAATGATTACTCTGTAACATCAGTGCTCTTATGCAAAACCTATTTGGATGCTGCTGCTTAATTTACACTTTGCACGGATAATTTTGTACAGATCATTTTTAATACAGCAATAATGTGGTTGATAGGTTAGCTGTTCATGCACAATAGGACAGTGACTGGTTAATGTTATGGTTGGGATGTGGTAAATAATCAATGTAAAAGATGTGATAGGTCATTGTTCACTGTTGAGGAAGGGTCATTTAGTAAAAGACACGATGCATAAAAAAACACACAAAGATGTGAAATTTTAAGAAAATATTCGAATAATAGAACCATGATCAAAACAATTTACTACAATGCTTGTTAAAGGTTCTCTGAAATTTCTGTACAGGTTTTCTGTACATAGGCATAGGATATGACATCTAAAAAAAAAAATATAGAATATTAATCGAACAGCCTAAAATTTGCTTGCCTTTGTTAAAAAAAAAGCACAAAAAATTATGCTTAGTATTTAACGACTTGAAAGCTATTTGTCAAAGAATGTAGAAATTCTTAACTTGGAACGTTTATTTGATGATTGCCCATCTGGGATCTATGATGGCAATGAAATCATGAAATACACAGTATTGCCTTATCTGTGACTTCTAATGAAGGGCATGTAAAGTTATCTTGCTCTGCAGCTTCACAGTCATAATCAAACTATTGTGGTTCATTGTGCCATAATATGCAATGTGACATTATAACAGTGATAAAACAGGTAATCCTACTATCCTAGTCATGTAGATGAAGTGTTATAAAAGTGATGAAATATTTCATAACACTGTTCAGGGCAAGATGAAGATAAATAATATCAATTATTAACACTAACTCAATCAATCAATCAATCAATCAATCAATCAATCAATCAATCAATAATTAATGTTTATTTTATCATCCCATTAGCAAAACCTGTGTCCAATACATATATAGTATATCATTGAATATAATTTGACCTCCTTTAACCCCAATATTTGACCCTCTTAAGTTGGAATTTTTAAATTACTCAAATATAAGCCTATCTAGAAAACTCTTCACCTCATTATGCAGCCTAAATAACCCTACTGAGAGATTTTCTCCACAGGCAGAGGAGACAAGTTGTGAAAAATAGAACAAAGCAAGCTGACACAACAAAGTATATGTTGTCCGGTGCAACCAGACTCTTCTATCCATTACGTAGTGTGGTTCATTTATAATTATAATTTAATGGAGCTTGCTGCAGTGCACCACCACTATCACCTTTGAAAAAATATGATGTGCAATGTCTTTCTCTCCTCTCTGTAGCCCAAAGCTGTGACCTACTCAGACCCCCTTCCTACCCACCACAATCTAAAGGGGGGCCACTCTCTCCACTCCTCCCTGTGATGCAATGCAAAGCCCACATGGCCTCATCCCACACCATTCCTCACCCTTACTGGTCTGCCTGCATGCATACTTCCAGCGCCCAATGTCACCATAGTTACATTACACAGACCAGTGTGAGTGAGAGAGAGCACAGGCTCTGTATTGTATCACAGGGAAGGGGGTAGACAGTGAGGAGTGCCGCCCCCGTTAGATTGTGATGGATGGGAAGGGGGACAGAGTAGGTTACAGCTTCAGCACTGTGAAAGGGGGAAAGAGAGAAGTAGCATCCCTTCCTTCCTGGCTATAAGTGGAGAGATTTAGGATAGACATGCAGATAAGATGACCCCTACACTTTTACACTGTGAGTCAGTCCTAAATTTCTTGACTTATAGCTGAGTATATACAGTATACAGCAGAACCTTGGTTTGCGAGCATAATTCATTGTGGAAACATGCTTGTAACCCAAAGCACTCTAAAATCAAAGCAAATTTCCCCATAGGGATAAATGGAAATTCAGATGATTTATTCCACAATCCAAAAACATTTATAGAAAAATATTTAAAACAGCATACTGTATACTGTATAAAGTAAAATGTGAAAAAGATTTTCACTACAACAGAATCACTGTTGTCTGTTGGCTCGCTTATTTAAAGGATTTCATGGAAATGTGACATTGTAAAGTCCCTATATTCAGATGAACCACCTTAGCGGTATGGACGAGCTCAGCTCGTCCATTACCACCAGAGGGTGCCGCTCAGGCCCTGCTGGGCCGATTTTGATGAAATAAAGTGCAGCACACGCAGCCGGCACTTTGCCAGCCGCGTGTGCTGCCTGATCGCCACCGCTCTGCGGCGATCCGCCGCGAGCAGCGGCGAAAGAGGGTCCCCCCAGCCGCCTGAGCCCTGCGCAGCCGGAACAAATAGTTCCGGCCAGCGCTAAGGGCTGGATCGGAGGCGGCTGACGTCAGGACGTCGGCTGACGTCACTCCGCTCGTCGCCATGGTGACAAAGTAAGCAAACCACGGAAGGCCGCTCATTGCGGCCTTCCGTGTTACTTTTGGCCGCCGGAGGCGATCAGAAGAACACCTCCGGAGCGCCCTCTAGTGGGCTTTCATGCAGCCAACTTTCAGTTGGCTGCATGAAATAGTTTTTTTTTTATTTAAAAAAAACCCTCCCGCAGCCGCCCTGGCGATCTTAATAGAACGCCAGGGTGGTTTTAAGCACAATCCTGCAGTGTCAATGGGAGAAGAAGAAGTTATGGTAGGGAATAAATTCTGAGTTCCTCTCAGGGGCAATTACTGAATATGCACTCTGGAAAGTTTGGTGGGGGATGTCAGGACTATAGAAATGTATACTAATAATATTAGTAATAATAGTAGTAAAAAAAAAATCTGACCATTTAGACTTCATTTAATTGTTAGATTCAGGTTAGGTACTGCCGATCCTTTCCATTAACCCCCTCGCCGTTCCAATTGTCTCGGCAAGGGGGCGGTGCAGCACTTTAAAAAAAAAATTTAAATCATGTAGCGATCCCAGGGCTTGCTACATGATAGCCGCTGACAAGCGGCATCCCCCTATCTACTTCGATCGCCGCCGGCGTTCTGCGGAAGCAGGAAATCCCATTGAGAATGGGATTTCTTGCAGGGCTTCCCCCGTCGCCATGGCCATGGTGCGGGATGACGTCACCCCTCAGTGCTGTCTGGCACTGATTGGCCAGGCTGCGCAAGGGGTCTGGAGGGGGGGGGGGCACAGCGGGTAGCGGCGAATCGGCGGCGAGTGGTGGTGATCGAAATATGCACGCAGCTAGCAAAGTGCTAGCTGCGTGCAATTAAAAAAATGTTGAAAATCGGCCCAGCGGGGCCTGAGAAATCCTCCTGCGCAGGTTACCCCGAGCTGAGCTCGGGATAACCGGCAAGGAGGTTAACTAAGGAATACCAAGGCAGTTCAAGGTGACCCAGCCAGGATCACCTCCTGTTTTAAGAATGCAAAATTACATTCAGTTTACTGATATTTGCAAAATGGGTGGAATACAGGGAAGGCACTCCAAGGGGCATTATCTTCTTTTTACATGCTTCCTCTAAGAAAGGACATAAAGGGAACTTAACCACTTGCCGACCGCACGCTCATACCGTGCGGCGGCAAAGTGGCAGCTGGAAGACCAGCGACGCAGATGTGCGTCGCCGGGTTTTCTGTGATTAATCAGCGATCTGTCACGTGGTGCCGCCCCCTTGTGACTACAACCCGCCGGCCAATCGGCAGCGCCGGCGGGTTGTAACTTTTCAAACGAGCCACTTAGAAACGTATAATACAGTTTGTTTACCTAACAAACTGTATTATACTGCCTGCCTCCCCGCTGGTGGTCACACTTAGCGATCGACCACCGACGAGGAGAGCAGGCATAGTGAGTCACACACCGCACATGTTAGGAGCCCAACAGACCCCCCCGATCACCCGCAGCACCCATCAGACCCCCCCCCTGTACACCGTTGCAGACCATAGTTTGCAGCCAACCACCCCCCATATCACCCATCAATCAATCAATCCCTGTCACCACCTGTCACTCCTATCAATCAGCTCAGACTCCCAACTACCCCTCAGGGTTATCTGATCACCCCCACCCCTTCAGATCTCCCCCCCTCCTGTATACTGCATCTATCTATCTCCCTGTAATTGCCCACTGATCACCTGTCAATCACCTATCAGTCACCTGTCAATCATCCCTTGTCACCACCTGCCACTGCCCCCCATCAGATCAGACCTCCAACTGCCCCTTAGGGGCTTCTGATCACCCACCCATCCTTTCAGATCCCCCCGAGACCCCCTCCCTTCCCCTGATCTCATCAGCAGTCCATTGTTTACATCTGTTTTCCCCTGTAAACACCCACTTATCACCCGTCAATAACCCATCTATCACCCCCTGTCACCACCTGTCACTCCTATCCATCAGATCAGACCCCCAACTACCCCTTAGGGGCTTCTGATCACCCACCCCCTCAGATCCTCCCCACACCTTCCAAGTGCATTGCTTGTGTATATTCTCCCCCCTGCCATTGTGAATCTTATCTCCTGTCTGTAAGGCTTGATTGTGCTTTGTTTGGCTACAATTGTCTCAATTGCACTGTGATTGGCATCGATTGTCGTGTGATTGGCTTCAATTGTCACGTAATTGGTTTTCAATTGTCGCATTATTGGCTTCAATTGCCTGTGATTGGTTTTGATTGTGCCAATTGCCCTCTGATTGGCTGTTTTGCCCTGTGTCTCGATTGTCTCAATTGCCCTGTGATTAGCATTGATTGTCGTGTGATTGGCTTCAATTGTCACATAATTGGTTTTTGATTGTCGCGTTATTGGATTCAATTGCTCCGTGATTGGCTTTGATTGCGCCGATTGCTGTAATTGTGTTGCAATTGCCTCGTGATTGTTTTTGATTATTTATGATTGCTCTCTGATCCCCAACCCCCTCCCGCCCCTCACCATCACTATCCTAGTGATCTAAAAACTTTTTTAGTATCACTAGTGGTAACAGTTAGGTCAGTTAGCTAAGCAAAAGGGTTGTTAATGTCAGTTAGTGCTCAGCCCACTGCACCACAGTCACTAATTAGCGCCATCACTGTCGCTAATCAGCATTGGTACTATATAGTATCTGTAAGTGATCATTAGTGATCACAGTCAGATCTATATTAGGGTCACTAGGATCCACAAAAAAACGCAGTGTTTGCCCGATCAGACCTGATCATTCACCTGCCCTGCGTTCAGCCCGCCCCACCGCAGTGAAAGAAATTTTCTTTTCTGATCACTGCAAAAAACACTGTACACTAGCTGTGGCACTGTAAACATCAGTTTTGATTTTTTTTTAATCAAAACTCAGTGACCACAGCTTTTTACCTCTCAAGTACTTCCTTTCGCTAGGTAGGTGCTCTTTTTCCTGGGTAGTCTCAGAGGAATACCTCCTAAACTTAGCAGGCCACCATGGCAAAAAAGAGGTTTTCCAATGAAGACATCTACAGGTACATGGACCAGTCGGATGAGGATGATTGGGTCAACTTATTCGATGAATCTTCTGGTTCAGAGTACGATCCTGTAGACAGCAGTGGCTCTCTGACCGATAGTTCCGATGACGAGGTTGAGGTCCCGGCTAGAGCCAGGCGTACCACACCCCATGTCACTGGACTGCAGGTGGCGGAAGATCAGTCTCAAGGGCAGCAGAGTGGTGCTGGCGCTGATCTGATTTTTCTTGGTGAGGCATGCACCAGCAGCGCAGCATCTCCTGGACCTATCAACACTAGTACTACCGTAGAAGACCCTGGTAAAGTGGCGAACACCAGCCTGGAAGTAGAAACTGGTTCGGTGGTACGTGAATTAAGACCCGATTCGCATCCACCAAGTAGACGGGCCCGTACTCCCATTTACTTTTTCCAGAGGTGCTGGCAAACCCTGATTGGCATTCCCCTGATCCTGCCGCACCCGTACTGCCCCCTTTCACCACCCAGTCTGGAGTCCAGGTGGAGACAGTTGAACTTGGATCGGCCTTAGACTTTTTTGAACTGTTCCTCACCCAGGATCTCCTTGACTTAATTGTGGATGAGACCAACCATTATGCCACACAATTTATAACCGCCAATCCGAAAAGCTGCCACGCCCAGCCTTTTCGGTGGAAACCACTCCAAGTTTCCGAACTTAAAATTTTTTTGGGCCTTCTCCTCAACATGGGTATTACCAAAAAAAAATGTATTGCGCTCTTATTGGTCTACACGCTCTTATTGGTCTATACATAACATGCCCATGTTCTCTGCTGCCATGTCCAGCACGCGATTTATCATCCTGCGCTTCCTGCATTTCAATGACAACAACACCTGTCATGCAAGAGACCACCCAGCTTATGACCGGCTCCACAAAATTCGGCCCCTCATAGACCACCTGTCATCCACATTTGCAGATGCTTATACCCCTGAACAGAACATCTGTGTAGACGAGTCCCTCGTACATTTTACCAGGCGCCTTGGTATCAAACAGTACATCCCAAGCAAGCGCGCCCGGTATGGGGTAAAACTGTATAAGCTCTGTGATAGGGCCACAGGCTATACATCTCGTTTTCAGGTCTATGAGGGAAAAGACTCAAAATTGGAGCCGGTCGGATGTCCTGACTACCTGGGGAGCAGTGGAAAGATTGTGTGGGACTTGGTGTCACCCTTGTTCCACATGGGGTATCATCTTTATGTGGACAACTTTTACACAAGTGTGCCTCTCTATCAGCACTTAAAGTTAGAAGGAATCCGATGTTTTGGCACCGTGCGGCCTAATCGCCGGGGCTTCCCCCAATGGCTCGTTAACACCAGACTTCAACGGAGGGAGAGGGCCACCTTGTGTACCGATGACTTGCTCTCGGTGAAATGGAAGGACAAGAGGGACGTTTACCTTCTGTCTACCATTCACACAGACACGACAGTACACATTACATGGACAACAGAGGTCATTGAAAAGTCCCTCGCCGTCCATGACTATAATGCCAACATGGGAGGGGTGGACTTCAATGACCAGATGTTAGGGCCCTATTTAATTTCCCGGAAAACCAGACGCTGGTATAAGAAAGTGTCTGTGTATTTAATTCAATTGACGATGTACAACAGCTTTGTTCTCTACAGTAAGGCTGGGAGAACTGGATCTTTCCTTCAATTCCAGGAAGAGATCATTTCGGCACTCCTGTATCCAGAAGGTGCCAGAGCCCAACCACCAAATGCAACTAGCCGGCTGCATGGAAGGCATTACGCCTACCTGATTCCCAGTACCCCAACTCAACGCAATCCCAGAAAAAGATGTCGTGTCTGCAGCAAGGCTGGAATACGGCGTGACACCCCCGTTTACTGTCCCTCCTGTCCTGACCAGCCTGGCCTATGCCTAAGGGAGTGTTATGAGAGGTACCATGAGAAGGCACACTTTTAGAACCTAGGGAACTACAGACACAGCAGTAGGCACACAAGGGTCTCTTAGTGCTATGTCACACTGGCGCGATGCGTTAGGACAAATTGCCTAGCAAAAGTCACACTTTGCGTTCCCCCCCTATGCCGGAAGTGCTTGACTTAACGCTAGTGCATGCCTACGTTACTGCGTGGCTTCTGCGGCAATTTGGGTCGGCCCAGAAGTCATGTTAGTCTACGGCGATGCAGTTAATTACTAGGCAGAATGCTACTCTTGTGGTATTCCCTGAAGGTCTGTTTTGGGCAAGACGGTGCGGCGGGCTTGACCGACCGGATAGGCCAGTATGCAGTGTGAACCCAAACATCAGGTTTTGAGAGATCCAAATACACTGGCCTGCCAGAAACCTCTCCTTTCACTTGGGACAGCATGCATAATGTACTTCGCCACATATCTGTGCGATCTGCACTTTGCACATTGACCCATGGGGGAGGAGAAGTTTATCCTCAGATCTCAAGTAAAAAGAAAACAAACAAAAAAAAACCAGGTAAGCAAAAAAGTTAATATTTGGTTACCAATGTTATTGTTTGGTTTGAACATATTTAATAAAGTTTAAAAAGTTTATGTTATTGAAGTGCTTTGCTGCTTGCTTTTTTTTTTTTTTTTTTTTTCTTCTCTCTTTTTTCCAACCGACCAATCAGCTGCAGCACTGATGGTACATCCTGACAGAAGCATTGCACTTCTGTCAGGTTACACAAAATCGGTGCATGCAGCGCTGTAGGACGAGATTTCTCCTCCACAGTAAAAAAGATACGTTTGCCGAGGCATATGGGCCGAGGAGTGATGTTAGGGTTCATATACTTTGGCAAGCACTTTGTATCAAAAAAGAACTCAAGCAATGATTTCTCCATTCACATCGATCGATCGATGTGGATGAATAAATCAGGTTTGCCTGGGCATACGAGCTGGTGGGTTTGGATTTTTGGGGTGGCAGCTCCTATGTCCAGGCGAACGCCTTCCCCTCTTTCTTTTCTTTTTGTTTTTTCGTTTTTCTTCTCTCTTTTTTTCTATCCAGACCGACCGACTGACCAATCAGCTGCAGCACTGATGGTGCATCCTGACAGAAGCATTGCGCTTCTGTCAGGTTACACAAAATTGGTGCATGCAGCACTGTAGGATGAGATTTCTCCTCCACAGTAAAAAAGATACGTTTGCCGAGGCATATGGGCCCAGGAGTGGTGTTGGGGTTTATATGCTTTGGCAAGCACTTTGTATCAAAAAAGAACTCAAGCAATGATTTCTCCATTCACATCGATCGATCGATGTGGATGAATAAATCAGGTTTGCCTGGGCATACGAGCTGGTGGGTTTGGATTTTTGGGGTGGCAGCTCCTATGTTCAGGCGGACGCCTTCCCTTCTTTCTTTTCTTTTTTTCCACATTTTTTGGCAGATATTTGTTCATCCACATTGATCGATGCAAATGAAGGGATGTTTGCCATTCATTTTTCCTTTTAGCCCAGAATGCACTACCTGTATGCCCAATATAAGGAGTATAGCAGAAATACTGGCCATACATTTAATGATAGCAGAGACCCTAAAATGCCAGGACAGACCCCACAAATGACCCCATTTTGGAAAGAGGACACCCCAAAGTATTCCGTGAGGTGCATGGTGAGTTCATAGAAGATTTTGTTTTTTGTCACAAGTTAGCATAAATTGTTGTTTTTTATTTTTTTTTCACAAAGTATCCCTTTCTTCTAACTTGTGACAAAAAATATATTTTTTTATAAACTCACCATGCCCCTCATGGAATACTTTGTGGTGTCCTATTTCCAAAATGGGGTCATTTGTGGGGTTTGTTAACTGTCCTGTCATGTGTGGGGGGGGGGGGTAAATTGTGAGCACCCCTGTAAAGCCCAAAGGTAGTCATTGCACGTTGGGCCCCTTAGCGCAGTTAGGCTGCAAAAAAGTGCCACACGTGCTATCGCCGTACCCGGGAGAAGTAGACCAATGTGTTTTAGGGTGTATTTTTACACATACCCATGCTGGGTAGAAGAAATCACTCTGTAAATGACAATTTTTTGATTTCTTTACACACAATTGTCCATTTACAGAGATATTTCTCCCACCCAATATGTGTATGTGTAAAAATACACCCCAAAACACATTGTACTACTTCTCCTGAGTACGGCGATACCACATGTGTGGCATTTTTTTGCACCCTAACTGCGCTAAGGGGTCCAAAGTCCAATGAGTACCTTTAGCATTTCACAGTTCATTTTGAAACATTTGGGTTCAAGACTACTCCTCACGGTTTAGGGCCCCTAAAATGCCAGAGCAGTATAGGAACCCCACAAATTACCCCATTTTAGAAAGAAGACACCCCAAGGTACTCCATTAGGAGTATAGTGAGTTCATAGAAGATTTTACTTTTTGTCACAAGTTAGCGGAAAATGATTTTTATTGTGTTTTTTTACCAAGTGTCATTTTCCGCTAACTTGTGACAAAAAGTAAAATCTTCTATGAACTCACCATACAAAAATAAACCCCAAAACGCATTGTACTACTTCTCTCGAGTATGGCGATACCATATGTGTGACACTTTTTTGCAGCCAAACTGCGCTAAGGGGCCCACAGTGCAATGACTACCTTTAGGATTTACAGGGGTGCTTACAATTCAGCACCCCCAAAATGCCAGGACAGTAAACACACCCCACAAATGACCCCATTTTGAAAAATAGACATATCAAGTTATTCATTGAGGGGCATGTTGAGTCCATGGCAGATTTCATTTTTTTTTGTTACAAGTTAGCAGAAATGGAAACCTTTTTTTTAACTTTTAACAAAAAATAAAATCTTCTATGAACTCACCAAGCCTCTCAGTGAATACTTTGGGATGTCTTCTTTCCAAAATGGGGTTATTTGTGGAGTATTTATACTATCCTGGAATTTTAGCCACTCATGAAACATGACAGGTAGTCAGAAAAATCAGAGATGCTTCAAAATGGGAAAATTCACTTTTGGCACCATAGTTTGTAAACGCTATAACTTTTACCCAATCCAATAAATATACACTGAATGGGGTTTTTTTTATCAAAGACATGTAGCAGAATAACTTCCGCGCTCAAATGTATAGGGAATTTTACTTTATTTGAAAAATGTCAGCACAGAAAATTTTCAGGGATTTTATCTGATTGCCATCTGGAGTCGGGAAGGAATTTTTCCCTTTTGGGGCTAATTGGACCATGCCTTGTAATGGTTTTTTAGCCTTCCTCTGGATCAACAGGGATATGTGAGGGAGCAGGCTGGTGTTGTACTTTATATTGGTTGAACTCGATGAATGTATGTTTTTTTTCAACCAAAATAACTATGTAACTATGTTACCGGATCTTCCTGACTGGTTTAAGTACTGGGAAAATAGATTTGATAAATGTCATTTTACAGTCACTGAATATACCATACTTTCTGATTTACCATGCTTTCTGGTTAAACTCGATGGATGGATGCCTCTTTTCAACCTATCTATATAATTGTAACAAAGGTTTGCCCTCTTAAAACAGAAGAAATTTGCAATAATTCAGATTGGAGTGAGCATATGATGTCTCCCACGATGCATCACTGCTGAGTATGCAATTTATCCCTTCTTGTCCCTGTAAGCTAGCCACACCGCCAGAACCGCTGGAATGCAGTGATGTTTCAGCTTGTTAATTGTACAACAGTTCTGGAGGGGTGGTTAGCTTACAGGAACAAAAAGGGATAATTTGCATATTCAGCAGTGATGCATTGTGGGAGACATCATATGCTCACTCCAGTTTAATTATCACAAATTCCTTCTGTTTAAGAAGGCAAACTTTTGTTTTGCTTTAACATTTTAGTAAGAGGGCTTTTTGGCCCATTGTAGCCCCTTACATGCTCCAATGAGTTCTGGTTGCTGGGTAGTATGGAACTCTATATAATGATATAAAACAGTGGCGGCTCCAGGATTTTTTTAAGGGGGTGCTATGCAGGTGCTGGACCAACTTATGGGGTAGCTGATGGGTGTGGCTATAACCTGCAGCGCGCTTTGCGTGCCACTGAAAAATGGGCGTGGCCATGACCGGATGTGGGAGGAGCTAACTGTAATTTAAAGTGAACCCAAGGTGAGAGTGATATGGAGGCTGCCATATTTATTTCCTTTTGAACAATACTAGTTGTCTGGCAGCCCTGCTGGTCTATTTGGCTGCAGTAGTGAACTGAATTACACAAGAAATAAGCATGCAGCTAATCTTGTCAGTTCTGACAATATTGTCAGAAACCCTTGACCTGCTGCATGCTTGTTCAGGGTCTATGGTTGAAAGAATTAGAGGCAGAGGACCAGCACGGCAGTCAGGCAACTGGTATTGCTTAAAAGGAAATAAATATGGCAGCCTCAATATTATTCTCACCTCGGGTTCCCTTTAAAAGTGCAATGCAAAGACAGTGGGACCAAGTTTTGGTGACCCTTTCCCCAGAAAATTCACATAATTGTGCAGGTTTTCTTAAGAAAATACACGTAATGTGAGCAGATTTGCCCAGAAAATACCTTCAATCATGTCGGCAGATTTGACCAAAAAACACGTTCAATCATGTGGCAGATTTGACCAGAAAATATGTGCAATCATGTGGCAGATTTGACCAGAAAATACATTCAATCATGTGGCAGATTTGACCAGAAAACACAATCATGTGGCAGACTTGACCAGAAAACACTTCAATCATGTGGTAGACTTGCCCAGAAATTACTTCAATCATGTGACAGACTTGCCCAGAAAACACTTCAATCATGTGGCAGACTTGACCAGAAAACACTTCAATCATGTGGTAGACTTGCCCAGAATTTACTTCAATCATGTGACAGACTTGCCCAGAAAACACTTTGATCGTGTGGCAGACTTGCTCAGAAAGCACTTCAATCATGTGGCAGACTTGCCCAGAAAATACACCTGTTAATAAAAAAAAAAAAAAAACATTTACTCACCTGCTGAGGAACTCCTGTCCTGGCCTCCGTCCGGCGTGCAGCTCCCACGATCCTCTGCCAGCCAGCAACTGAAACTCCCACGCTGAGAGCAGGGCTACGAAAAAATGGTGCCCGAAGCCCTGCACTGCAGACTCTAAGTCTCCAGAGCAGGGCTTCGGACACCATTTTACCATAGCCCTGCTCTGCCACTGCCAAAGCTGCGGGCTGCTGCTGCCGGTGAACTGATGCAGCGTCTAATAGATGCCGAAAGTCAGTTCAGGCTGGGGGTGCTAATAGGTTGCTTGGAGAAATTTAGGGGGTGCTTCAGCACCCCAAAACACCCCCCTGGCGCCGCCACTGAATAAAGACATGAAATTATTTTTATAAAGGTGATTATTGTATGAAAGTATTGATGAGCAGGCCATATAAATACACTGTTGAATGTTTGTAAAAATTCTTATTTATCCTGGTTGTGATATATCCAAAGTAAAAACAAGTAATTTAGGTTGAACACATAGGCTCATATTCAACTAACTTTTTCCTTCAGTTTTCTTCTATGTTACATTTACATCTTGTCAACAAAATGCCTAAAGCAAGAACATTTTCAAAATGATTTTTAAGGTACTTTGTTGTCTACATTTTGGCACTTTTTCAGTTGCAAAGCGCTGAAAAGTTATTTTAAAAAGAAGTTGAAAAAATCTCCTAGGATTCAATTTCTCCTAGGAGAAAACTCAGGAGAAAAAAGTTAGTTATATATGGTCCATGGGCTCATATTCAATTCCCTTTTTTCCTAAGTTTTCTCCTAGATGATTTTTAACACCTTAGCAATAAAATGCTTTTGAACTACTTAAAGACCGCCTCACGCTAATGGGCGTGAATGCGGCGGCAGCCCCAGGACCGCCTATTGGCGTCAAGTCCTGGGGCTGAAATTTCCCAGGGAACGGCTGCGCGCATGCGCGATCCTTCCCTGCCACTTCACGGAACGGGGTTCCATGAATAGCCTGCTAGCCGCCGATCGCGGCTAGCAGGCTGCTTGTAAACGTAAGGGGAAAGAAATCCCCCTCGTTTACAAGCATACAGCGCTGCCGGGGGCTGCAGCGCTGTACGAGATTGGCGATCCCCGGCCTCTGATTGGCCGGGGAGCGCCCTCCTCTCATAGGCTGATGCATATGAGAGGCGGAACAGGACGGATGGCCGTCCTGTTCCAATGCAGACATCGGAGGGGAGGAGGGAAGGGGAGGGAGGAGGGAGGGAGGGAGAGAGAGCCTCGATGAGGCTAGAAAAAAACAAAAACAAAGTGGCAGCAGCGATCGGACCCCTCCGGCGGCATGTCCCCTAAGGGACAAAAAAAGGAGGTGAGTCCGATCGCTGCGCTCCAAAGCTGGGCTGTGCAGGAGGCTGAAAAGCCTGCACAGCCCAGTGCACCAACAAAGAGCCTGGTCTTTAGGGGGGTTACCACTGCGGTCGTCAAGTGGTTAAATAACTAGCACGCAAGAACATACATAATTTTGACTGCACATTTTCACCTACTTTTGGTATTTTTTTTCAATTGCAGAGTGCTGAAAAATACTTTAAACAGAAGAGGAAACATTATCTCAAAGGAAAAAACTTAGGAGAAAAAGTGAATTGAATAAAGGAAACCCAAGGTGAGAGGGATATTTCATTTCTTTTTTCATTCCTTTTAAGCCATACCAGATTCCTGGCAGTCCTCCAGATTCTGTGTCTCTAATACTTTTAGCCATAGACCCTGAGCAAGCATGCAGCAGATCAGGTACTCTGAGGTTTTCCAGGATTATCCATATACTTGTTCCAGGGTTTGAATCAGATACTTCTTATACCAAAAGATCAGCAGGGCTGCCACGCAACTGGCATTGTTTACAAGGAAATAAATATGGCAGCCTCCATATCCCTCTCACCTTGGGTATCCTTTAAAGGTTATTGGGCCTGATGCAGTAACTTGCCTATTGCGCTAATAGCATAACTCATATTACTTGCTGTGGTAGTAAGTGTGATATTGCTGTCTGTGCATGGCAGTATTACCGCAAGTTACTGCATCAGGCCCACTGAGTTCTATGGGATGTTTTACAACAACAAGTAACTTATCAAGATTCAAATGAAGTGAAAATACCCAAACATTTATGCTTATGGATATTTCCCTAACTCCTGGCCTACTGAATGTCAGTTAGTTTAGAAACTAAATTACCTGGAGTAAGGTGGCTAACTATACATATAAATGATTGGACATTCTTTCATCCTATTTATACTGAAATGAAGTATAAAGTAACTTGAACTAGCTATGAAAACATTTTCTAGATGTTGAGTTGAAAGTACCATTATTTTCATTGCATACACTGCTGAACTCCATATTTGATACTAAAAATATGGTATATGGCTTTTCTTTTTGTAATTTGTTTCTTTTTTTTTTCTTTTTACAGTTTTGTCCTAAGACTGGCTCTGAAATGTGTCCGTATTACATGAAATATCACATACACAAATGTCTCCTGTATTATACCCAGATAGTAGTGCATGAAATAGATTTGTGTGTCAATTCAATCAAATGTCTAATATTATGCTTAGGTTCACTATCATTATATCAGGTAGGAAAAAATTATAACATTATTAGATGTATTTTACTAAAATCTGTCATTTCAACCTCAGACATTTAGTTTAATTTGTTTTTGTAGCAGGAGGGTGTAATATCACCAGGCCCAGTTGGAAGTGTTCTTTGGAAACCTTTATATTAAAAAGGCTTTAGCTTTATAAGAATCTGATAAGGAATTCAGCGAATTAACCAAAACATTTTTTATTACCAGTAATCATTGTCTGAGTTTTATATGTAGATTTCTTGCCCTGCCTGCAAAGCCGTGCAATTTGAACGTATCGTGTTGGACATTTTTAGCTGAATGCAAATTGAAGCAGAATAATAATGTTTAAGGTTGAATTTGAAGAAAAAAGTGTGGCCATTTTACATATAAAGTGGAATTGCCAATCTTAACCAGAAAAAAAAAATCTCCCTTGCAGGGCAGGTACGCCTCCTACCCATGTTTTATATACAGAGTACTACTGTGTGCAGCCTGTACATCCTCATGAGTGACCATCTACATAGGTTTTAAGCTAGAGCCCAGCCAAAACTTTGAAAAGGAATCAAATCCTAACTTCAACAAATCAGCACCTGTAAAAATAGCAGAACATACATTCAACTACAATATAGAAAACACATCAAGGAGTGCTAAGCAATGCATGGCAAGTTGTGCAGTTTAGTGTTGTGCAGTTCAGTTTTTTTCTTCAATCTTTTGGGTATAGCTACACCTTAAATAAATATTACAAAAGGTTCATAAAGTACCTATGTTTACTTATCCAGTAATGTTTTCATGCATTCAGCTTCACTCATCAACTATATTGTAATGACTGCATGCAAATGTGATTGGTTTTCAAATGCGACTCATGTGTAGTCAATTCATAATATTTCTTTATTATTATTATTATTATTATTATTATTATTATTATTAGCAGTATATTTGAATAAAAACACCAAATATCACATATCTGTGACTGGTACTTTATCACCATGACCTTTTTTAATGTTCTGCTATGTTGAATTCTGTCAGAGGCTTTTGAATTCAACTGAAAGGATATGTGATGTTTTATTTTCATCATTTACTATTAGATGGCACTATGCTAGGTCAAAAAGGGCACAAGTGGTCGATACTCCTTTTAAATTGCTCAAGCTTGTCTGATTGATTTTATTCTGTACACACTTCTGTTTTCTTGTACACACGGTGTCAGTGAGGCTCTTCAGATGATCATGGGGGGCAACATAGGTTTTAAATCAAAGATAAAGCAGTCAATGTTGTGTGTTTGAACAGCAGGAGTGAATGATGTGAAAGATAGCATGTGACCCTATCCTAGGGTTGAGATATAGCTATATGCAATGGTCATTTAAACTCATAACATCTTTGTACCTATTGAACTGAAGACTGGTAAATGTAATGCTGCCTAAAAATTAATTGGCATATGTTATTTGTGAACCTAACCAACTTAGTCAATAAATTAATATAATTAGTACAACATTAAGTGCAAAATACAGTATTTATAATGATCTGGAACAATCCATAATCTACTAATCTGATTTCAGTAAAATGATGTGTGATTTGTTGAAATGGTTTACACAGCTTCTATTTTGGTCCATGTATTTTTTAAAAAAAATTTATTGAGTACAAAATAATCCTGGTGTTTTATCGTGATTAATTTTGTTTTTAGTTCTAGAATAAAATATTATTAAGAGGAAGTTGAAAAAATATATTGATTGGGCACATTAGTAAAGGAATTACAGCACAAATCTACAAACATTTTATAAATATCCCTATCATATTCCCATGCTTTCCTCTTTGACACTAAAAAGTTGGTATATTGTGGACCTACTTGGTCTAAATCCTGCCTGGAATTCTCTGATGATGCTTTCTGTTTTCTCCAGTAGTCTTTGGTTAAAGCTATATGTAAATATTTTATAAGTTGTACATAAGAGAGATATTCCCTGATAGTTTTTACACTATAGTTTGTCTCCCTTTTTGTAAACTGGACATATGCTACATTTCTTCCAGTCTTCTGGCATAATCTTGTTTATCCACAGCTTAACTGTTAACTCAAAATCAGGGCCGGGCCGAGGCATAGGCTGGAGAGGCTCCAGCCTCAGGGCGCAGTGTAGGAGGGGGCGCACAATTCATTCAGCTGTCATTCCTAATTGTGTTTGAAGCAGAAATAAATAAGAAAAGAGGATACATAGCAGTGACTGCAAGCCAGATAACTAGATATTAAGGTGTTGGGGAGGTTGTGGGCCCTGTGGCCCTCTTAGTCTAATAGCAATCAGTGTGTGACAGCTCGGGTGGGAGGGATGGAGGGGCGCACTTTGGTGTCTCAGCCTTGGGTGCTGGAGGACCTTGTCCCAGCTCTGCTCAAAATATTTATATATTTTCATTCCGGCACCTCCTTGTTTATAAAGCTCAGATGGAATATCCAGATGGAATATCATCAAAACCAGGTTCAGTCGCGATCAGCCCCGGTAATTGGCTTAGTCGCATCAGTCAGTCTGGGCTACTGCGCATGCCCAGACTGATCCCGACTGAGCCTATTACCAGGGCTGATCGCGGCTGAATGGCAGACCATGGGAGGACAGCGAGGAACTCATACGTGCTTATGGAACTGGAGGAAGCTCCGGGTAAGTATAAACACTTTTAGCCATAGACCCTGAACAAGCATGCAGCAGATCAGGAGCTCTGACTTAGCTGACTCAGATTTTACTGGATTAGCAATATGCTTATTCAAGGATTTTGACTCAGACACTACTTATGCCAGAAGATCAGCAAGGGTGCCAGGCAATTGGCATTGTTTACAAGGGAATACATATAGCAGCCTCTATATTCCTCTCACCTCGGGTTCCCTTTAACTTCAGGAACATTACAAGGAATGGAGATAGTACTATGCCACAACAGATAACCCAATTTCAAAATTTGCCAGCACTCCAAAGTTATAAATGTAATTTTTATTTGCCCCTTGGTGCATGCAGCACAGCCTCAGTATCTTGTGTTTTCTGCACCAAGGTGTAAGCAAAACAGAATAATTATATATGTGGCACTATTTGCAGCAACATACCTTTTCCTTCATGCCTGTGGTAAAGAAGCCTTTTCTCATATTATTATTAGAGATGGCCCGAACCTCCGATTTTAGGTTCGCGAACCTCCCACAAAAGTTTGGTTCGCGCGAACTTTTGCGAACCGCAATAGACTTCAATTGGGGAGGCGAACTTTGAAAACTAGAAAAATGTATGGTGGCCACAAAAGTGATGGAAAAGATGTTTCAATGGGTCTAACACCAGGAGAAGGGCATGGCAGAGTCGGAAAGACGCCAAAAGTCCCGGGGAAAAATTTGGATTGGCCTCAAAGTGGTGTTTTAAGGGCAGAAATCACATTGAGTGCTAAATTGCAGGCCTTAAGTGCTTTAAAACATCTTGCATGTGTATACATCAATCAGGGAGTGTAATTAGAGTACTGCTTCACACTGACACACCAACCTCACTGTGTAACACACCGCAAACAGCTGTTTGCATTGTGATGGCCGTGCTGGACTGGTGCGCACCATGGCGAGATTGCTCTTCCTCACTCAGTGATGTCAGGTAGTGTCTGACTGCCTTATCAACTTTTGATGGTTCTTTCTCTACCATTGTTAAAGCTTACGTCTATTTTTTTAAATACTTGTTCTGCTTGCTGTTCAGTACCTGCATCGAGAATCTTTTATGGAGGGCAAGTCTGCCATTGCGAGTTACCACAGGTAATGGCCAGAGAATCCTGGTTCGATTCCGGTCTGGAGTGGGAGCCTAAGAAACGGCTACAACCACCACACATCCAAGGAGGGCAGCAGGCACGCTGTGGGCAAAGGAGCAGGAACGGCTACCACATCAGTCTGAAGCATACACTTCTCTACTTGTCAGTCTCCGTAGCTGTTATGACACAGGGAATGCAAGATGGAGTGAAAATAACCCTCCTGCCACACCGGCAAAACTTTGATGAGCCCCCCCAATGTTCACAGCCTTTCCCTTGGCTACCCTTGGGGGCCCTCACAGTCTAAAGTCCAATCTTGCAATGGCATAGATGAAGTTTTTAGTATAGTAACAGTATATAAGGATTTAAAGAAGAAAAAAATCTATATTATACAGTACTTGCAACAAACATAAACACATTGTGACACCAATATCACATATAATATAAGCCAAGGAATTACACATTATGGTCTCTCATAGCAATTAGCTAACATTTTGCACTTGCATAATTTTGCATTGTAATTTGTGGTTATGATGCACAATCATAATTAATAATTTTCCATTGAATTTTAATCTTGTGTGTACATTTTCATGTTATTCACAATCTCATATTTTCTCATATTTTTCACAATTACAAAAGCATTAGAAAAAATGAAAAGCTGTACAAAAATCATACATTTTGTAAATAAGCAAAAATTATCATAATTACAAAAAATATTTGAATTACAAAAATTACATGAAACGTGTATTTTTTCGCTAATACAATTTTCTTTGGCTATTATAATCACACAAATTATGTTAAATATTGCAAAATCATAATTTGCATATTAGGATCATTACTAGGACTCTCTTGGCTTAGTGTTGCCTCAATCACCTAAAGAACATGAAAGTGGCAGTGATAAATAGAAAGTGCAAGCTATCACACACTTTTGTGCATACCTGGAGACATACACTGCTTCTGTATCCGGTATGACGTTGTTGTAATGAATAAGGAAACAATGCGTGCAAGTCACAGTGCACTTAATATAGTGCCAACCATCACCGTGCTAATATGATGCCCTACACACTAATTTCAAATAAATGTGCAGTGGCCATGCAGTGCAATAACCAAGCCATATACCTGTATCACTTTTCTGGCTATGCACGCATGCACAAAGGTCGGACTTAGGTAATATTTTTAGCATTAAACCTTTTAGCATTGTACTCTGAAAATGGAGGATGGCAAAGCCTCCCGAGTCCCCACACTTTGCAAAATACCCTTGTATTAATGTTATGGGAGAGGAATATTTCTCTACCTCTTCCTTTGCTTTCAGCCAGCTGCCATTTTTTCCTACAATAGCATTTTATTATTTTTTTAAAACAGCAACAGTGGTGAGATTCAAGGACGGTGTCTACAATGTTCTCGAAGATCACCAGAGACATTGCTGGAATTCTAGGGAATTCTAGAAGTGTGAGTGTGACAGACTGACAGGATATGATGGAAAAGAAATTGCAGGTGAGAGTGCATTTTTAACATTGGTCAAAATGTTTTTGAAAGACTGGGAGTCCTTAAATAGTGTTATTTTTGTATCAGCTAGTCTAGAGCACATTTTCAGGAGTTTAGTTACTTTCATCAGCAAGGGTTGGTGACTGACATAACGAACATAGATTTGCTAAGAGGTGCAAAAGTGTCCATGATTGAAATGACAGTTGCAGTGTCAGAGTAAATAAAAAAAAAAAAGATGTGAGAAGAGATATCAGGGAGAGAGTTTGCAGGTCTAGATTGTGATAGTGGGCAGGAAGAGAGGAGGACAAGGTGATTTTAGTATGAATCGGTCAGAAAGAGGAAATAGACTAAAACCAGTAACAAAACAAAGATCTGTAATTATGAGATTGAGCTTCTACCCATCAGTGTGAGTTGGGCAATGGAACATTGATATAGGTCATAGTATGATATAAATAGGAAAAGTAAGAGACGTAAGGTGGTGTCAAAATTGTTAGTGTCAGTAGAAATGTTAAAGTCACCCATCAACAGAAATTTTAAAGGCAGCCACGATGATACTATGGATTTCAGTACACAGGAACTAGCAAACCCTTGGAGAGAAGTAAAATAAGGAAACTGAAACAGGGCCTGAAGTTGATAGACTTTTGTGATTTCGAGGAAAGAAGGGGGAATATAGGCAGACTGTATGTATGGACTTCACAAGATAGACACAAAAAGAGTAGGAGTGTGTTGCTATGACTGCTATGATAATGGCTACACCACTGTTTTGTATCCTCATTCCTCACCCCAAATTCCCTAACCAACATAAAGTATCTAGCAATATTGGATACTATTCCAGGCTACCTACACTGGGGCAACTATTCCAAGATATCTATGCTGGGGACAACTATTCCAGGGTATCTATGCTGGGGGCAACTATTTCAGGCGGCCTATACTATTCCAGGCTACCTATACTGGAGGCAACTATGCCAGGATATCTATGCCGGAGGCAACTATTCCAGGCTATCTGTTCTCGGGGCAACTATTCCAGGCTACTTATACTATTCCAGGATACCTAAACTGGGGGCAACTATTCCAGGCTACCTATATTGCGGGCAACTATTCCAGGCTAAAAATACTGTGGGCAACTATTCCAGGCTACCTACACTGGGGCAAATAATTCCAGGCTACCTATACTGCAGGCAACTAATCCAGGCCACCTATACTGGGGGAAACTGTTCCAGGCTACCTATATGGGTGGCAAATATTTTAGGCAAACAACATTGTAGGCAATTATTCCAGGCTACCTACATGATGGAAAGGGGGGGGGGGGCAACTATTACAAGCTACCTATACTGGGGGCAGCTATTCCAGGCTTACTATACTGGGTGCAACTATTTCAGGCTACCTATACTGGGGGCAACTATTCCAGGCTACCTTTACTGGGAGGGGGAAAATATTCCAGGCTACCTATACTTGGGGCAACTATTCCAGGCAACCTATACTGGCAGCAACTATTCCAGGTTACCTATACTGGGGGGCAAATATTCCAGGCTACCTATACTGAGGGCAAATATTCCAGGCTACCTATATTGTGGACAACTATTCCAGGCTACCTATACTGGGGTCAACTATTCCAGGCAACCTATACTGGCAGCAACTATTCCAGTTTACCTATACTGGGGGGTAAATATTCCAGGCTACCTATACTGAGGGCAAATATTCCAGGCTACCTATACTGCGGACAACTATTCCAGGCTACCTATACTGGGGGCAACTATTCCAGGCAACCTATACTGGCAGCAACTATTCCAGGTTACCTATACTGGGAGGGGGAAAATATTCCAGGCTACCTATACTTGGGGCAACTATTCCAGGCAACCTATACTGGCAGCAACTATTCCAGGCTACCTATATTGAGGGCAAATATTCCAGGCTACCTATACTGTGGACAACTATTCCAGGCTACCTATATTGGGGTCAACTATTCCAGGCAACCTATACTGGCAGCAACTATTCCAGTTTACCTATACTGGGGGTAAATATTCCAGGCTACCTATACTGAGGGCAAATATTCCAGGCTACCTATACTGCGGACAACTATTCCAGGCTACCTATACTGGGGGCAACTATTCCAGGCAACCTATACTGGCAGCAACTATTCCAGGTTACCTATACTGGGGGCAAATATTCCAGGCTACCTATACTGAGGGCAAATATTCCAGGCTACCTATACTGCGGACAACTATTCCAGGCTACCTATACTGTGGGCAACTATTCCAGGCTACCTATACTGCGGGCAACTATTCCAGGCTACCTATACTGGGGGAAAGTATTCCAGGCTATTCTGTGATTGCTGGAGAGTCAGACACCACCATACACAGTTTTGGGGAGTTGCTAGGCCTGAGCTTCCATCACACTATGCAAGTAATAGTAGTAACAATTTGGTTTATCAACACTATTGCTTTCAGTCCTTGACTTCTTGCAAAAGTCCAGAATTCAGGCTGTCCAGCAAAAGCCTCCTCCAATAATGGGAGAGTGTAGGAGGCACCCAAGGCATAACAATTTAATATCTTACCTTAAAGCTGTCAAATTCAAGAATGATATAAAGCATAATAAAACTTTTTGCTTTAACCGAAAACATTTCATTCTTGAAGCTTTAAGGTAAGATCCTCTTACCTTCTTCATATTAGATTGTTATACCTTGGGCGCCTCCTACACCCTCCCAGTACTTATACTAACCTCCTGAAGAGGAGTGTACTTTTTTTGACCTCGCATGTTGCAAAGTCAAAACCCCCTTTTTTTGGAGCAGCGTACCTACTTCTTTGCAAAGGCCGAGTGGGGACGATACTTCCCCACATGCTTGTGTGAGCATTACCCACTTGCTTTGTGAGTATACTTGAACGTTGTGCACATTATACCCTCTGTATCTACGGTATCACACGATATTGGGCTCCCGGTATATCTGTTTTTTTTTGTTTCTACAAGATCATCCTCCTACATTAATGTTCTTTATAGAACGGTATTATTAATATTTAATGAAGCATTCCATTTTCAGCAAAACAAACAACCTGCCAGCAGGATGCAATGAGGAATCATGAAACCACTGTTCTCAAAGCTTAAAGTAGAACTGAACTCTTCACAGGACAGAAGGAAAAAATAGGGAAATGCACCTTGTATGCATTTAGAGAGTTTAGCCTGTTTAACCCCCCCTTATTTGTGTCTAATCACAAGTTGTAATTTGCTCTCTCCTCTGTGTCACATGACTGCCAAGGCAGAGATAGCAGTTAAGCTCATGTGAAATCACAGGATGTTAACAATATGTCTGTTTCCATGGATCAGGAAGTAGAAACACTGGATATTTATTTTAGCATTTGTATCAGCTGTAACAAATACATGTTTTTTTTTTGTTTAACCACTTCAGGATTCTGCGTACGCTTAAGTATGCCCCTGAATCCTGAAGTGGATTGCATGGACGTTCCATGTCAGTTCACGGAGGGAGTCTCCGTGAACACCCTGCGAGCCGCCAATCGCGGCTCGTAGGGTAATTGTAAACACGCGGGGAAGATCTTCCCCAGTGTTTACATCTATACGGCGCTGCTGCGCAGCAGCGCCGTAGAGGAGATCGGCGATCCCCGGCCTCTGATTGGCCAGGGATCGCCAGCATCTGATAGGCTAAAGCCTATCCCATCAGGCGCAGGACATAAATCCGTCCAGCGCCGCTCACAGGGGGAGGGAGAGGGAGGGAAGGGGAAGGAGGCCAGGAAGCGCTGCGGAGGGGGGCTTTGAAGAGCCCCCCTCCGCAAGCGCAAGCAGCCGGCGGCGAACAGACCCCCCCAGCAGGACATCCCCCTAGTGGGGAAAAAAGGGGGGAAGTCTGATCGCCCTGGCTGCTAGCTGATAGGTGCTGCGGGCTGGAGAGCCCACGCAGCACCGATCAGCAAAATACCCCCCTGGCACAGAAGTGGTTAAAGTTTATTATGCTGTTGTGTATCTTTTAGAGCAGAGAAGCTGTTCTGAGTTCAGGTCCACTTTAAAAGTTAGATTTGGAATTTTTTTCTCTAATAATGCTTTCTTCTGCTACTGTAGAATATGATTGATTGTGCAGTACAAGTTCTAATGAACTACAACCTTTTATACTTCTACCTGGTCTGGTTTGCGGATCCTCCTTTTTTGTTCGCAGTACAAGTTACTGGTGTTGCTTTTTCTGGCTTTTTGCTTATCATATTCAACAAAACTTATATTTTTTGTTAATTTGATCATTTTCTTATATAACGCATCAATTGGACCCTGTAAGACAAAGTAGTGATGTGTTAGTCGCCAGCAATTATGAGGGCCAAAATATATTTTCTCTTATAATAATTCCTGTTGTTCACCAGGGGCGTAGCAATAGGAGTTGCAGAGGTTGCGACCGCATCAGGGCCCTTGGACCAGAGGAGCTCCGAAGGGGCCTCCCTCACCTTCAGTATTAGCTCTCTCTTGGTCCTGTGCTCATAATAATCACTTCTATAGATACTTTGAATAGTGGTAATCATTAATAAAATGTTCCCCATCTCCTTCTTGCACCTCTGACACTGTAGTTGCAATTGGCAGGTTTTGGTGCACCGTATCAATTGTTATGTATAGAATGCTTGGGGGCCCCATTGTAAAACTTGCATCAGGGCCAACAGCTCCTTAGCTATGCCATTGTTGTTCACTCACCATTTTTGACAAATACACAAAGCGCATAGTGTAGCATACATTTATTTGTAGCCACATAGTCCACCCAGTTTTATATAGGGTGTGAAATTTCTTTTTTGCTGTTGTATATTGTTAAAAACATACAATACTTGGTAGCTACCCTTTATTTCTATTTATATTCAGTACATATGAGCTAGAACAGGCATGGGCAAACTCGGCTGTTACGGAACTACAAGTCCCACAATGCATTTACCTTTATGAGTCATGACTGTGGCTGTCAGACTCCTGCAATGCATTGTGGGACTTGTAGTTCCTTAACAGCTGGAGGGCCAAGTTTTCCCATGCCTGAGCTAGAACATGCCTAAAAGACAGTAAGAAAGTATAGAGCAGCAGTGGTTGGCACAGGTTGTTAGGGGTGTAAGAGATTCGCTTCTTGTTCAACTCCAGTACAACCAATCTGTTATAGGGGTTTACAGCAAATAAGAGCCCATGCATGACTGTCATAGATTCTGTTACCTAAGAGTGGAGTTACCTGTCCCATATAGTTTTTAACATCTAGAAGATGTCACACTATGCAAAGTATGGTGTTACTATTAGTTCCATAAGGTCCCATAAATCCTCTTTCAGGATTCTGTAACAGCATGTTATTCCCTAAGGGGCACACCAAATCTATAAACTGAAAGGTTTTGATCTTGCCATGAAAACCATGAAAATGTCTATCATTATTATTGTATACATTTTCCTTATTTTAATAGCAATGTGTTCTTCAGATATGTAGTAGTAGGCTTCCTTTGTTATTGTGTGGCATTGTGTTGCTGTTGTTGCCCTCCAGGGACCTGAAGAAACCCTCAGTTTGACTTTGATGTCAACATTTACACTCTTTAAATAATGGTCTCGATCAGAACTATTCTATAGTTGTGAATGGGAATATTATAACTAACCCACTTTTAAGAGAGAATGGGGCTTCTGGTCACCATTTTATGTGATTTATGGCATTGCAGTTCTCCACTTTTCAAGGGGGATAACCAAAGCCCATTTTCTCTACAAAAAAAAAAGCAAAACAGCGGAGTTAATAAAGTAGCCATCTCAATTTTTAAAAAAAGATGAGATCAAAGAAGGGGAGCATTTTCAACTATTTATACAAATTTGCTGTGTGCATGTGTACTTAAGGGAATACCAAGTTGTGTATTTGTTTATATCAACATGTGGTATGTGTTCCCCAAGGGGTAGTGTTAATGGGTCCAGGGGGTACTCGAGCTTGACATACATAGCAAATATAGCAAATATAGAGTTTTAGAAAATTCTATATAAACAACAACCCAAAATGAGTATTTTAGCTAATTAAAAGCAATAATAAATGCTTGGAAATTATTTAGAAAAATTGCCATGTAACTTTGTCAAAAAGTACTTGAAATAACTTTTGCCATGCCAAGGAGCACTAAAAGGGACTCCGAGCAGTGCCTGTGGGTATGCCTTTAAGAATACCTACAACTAATTAATTATATCCTCACACCTACCTGCATGATTTTTGTAATTATATCCCCCTGGGTTCCTTGTATTTCATTGCATTGCACTGAATGGAGCTGCCGACACTGGGGAAAGTGTCGTCCTGCATAGAGATGAGCGTAATGACTTAATTACGATTTCGCGAAATTTCGCGTAATTAGTGTAATGGCCGTAAGTACATAATCGTAATGAAGAAGGATTTCGCGAAATTCAGCGTAAGCGTAATTTTCGCATTACAGTGGGTATCGCGAAATTACGTTTGCCTTGCATGCAACCGTTTGTAAGCGTAGTTACATAGCGTAATTTCGCGATAGTTCATATTACTGTAAGCGTTAATTTTCGCGTCGTTTTCGCGTTACGGAATGCTATTTCGCATATAAAATTCGCCATGTAGTGATATTTCGCATCAAATTTCGCCATGCAGACGAAAATGCCTTTGGCGAAAATTCGCGAGCAACCCTGCTAACAAGTAATTACGAAATTCGCAAAATTACGAAGAAATGCGAAATTACGTTATGGTTTAACGCAAAATTACGTTATGGTTTAACGCGAAATTACGTTGTGAACGAAACGCGAAATTACGCGTTGAAAATTACGCTTACGGTATTTTCAATTACGTTTTTAATGGCAATTACGCTACCATAATTTCACATCGTAATAGCAAATTTCGCATGCGTAATTATAGTAACGCGAAATTTCGAAAATTTCGGCTCAACACTAGTCCTGCATAATACAATGCTGAATAAGGAATCCAAGATAGCGAAATCCAAGAAAATTACGAAAACTAAAAGACATAGGTTGGTGCTTAACATATCATTGGAAAGAGGAGAAAGAGAGCTTCAAAATGGTATACATCTTTCCATAGTTACTGCACTTCTCGATGTCCCTTTAACCACTTAAGGACCAGGGGTGTTTTGCAGGATCTGTGCTGCGTGGGCTCTCCAGCCCGCAGCACAGATCAGGATTTAGCCAGGGCGATCAGACTTACCCCCTTTTATCCCCACTAGGGGGCATCCCGTCCTGCCGGGGGGGTCTGATCACCGCCGGCTTGCTGCGCTTTGCGGGGGGGGGCTCTTCAAAGCCCCCCTCCACAGCGTTTTCCGAGCTCCCTCCCTCTCCCTCCATGGGCTGCGCAGGACGGATATCCGTCCTGCGCATTGAAGGATAGACTTTAGCCTATCATATGCTGGCAATCCCCGGCCAATCAGAGGCCGGGGATCGTCGATCTGCCTTACGGCGCTGCTGCATCATACGGCACTGCTACAGCAGCGACGTATGATGTAAACAGCGGGGATTTCTTCCCCGCGTGTTTACATTTTGCTGGCGAGACGCGATCGGCGGCTCTCCGGCTGTTCACAGAGACACCCTCCGTGAACTGACATGGAAAAGCCGCTCGCTCGAGCGGACGTTTCCATGGGAAACTCCTAAGACCTGCCGATGCCTATGGGCGTTATTAAAGAGCACAGGCTGCCAAAAGGCATTAATATCAATAACATGTTGAGAAATATTGGTTTATATCATAAAGTGTCTGATGCACTATACAACAATAGAGTTCCTGTACACACGTAGTGCATGGATATTTTACTTTCACTAACACTTGCGGGGCACAGCCCATTAACCCATAAGTGTCACGCAAGTTACCAGGTAAACATGTGCGTTGGCTAATGTGCATGGCACTAAGGCACTAGTGGGTTAACAGACAGTGCTTAGTAAATGCCTGCACATGGAAACTTTACTGTTGCATAGTGCATCAGGCCCATAACCTCATAGAAATATATTGTACAGCAGTGTTCATGACATTTCAATGTCATAAACACCATGTCTAGCAGTACATATTGTTCTGCTGTCCGGTCAGTTGGGCGCAGGGTCAGCTGATGAATGACGGCTCACCCTACTTCCTCTGAAATTCCAGGCAGTGTTAAAGGGATGCTTAAGCCTGAAATAAAAAATCAGTTTTACTCACCTGGGGCTTCTACCAGCCCCCTGCAGCTGTCCCGTGCCCTTGCAGTCACTTGTGGATCCTCCTGTCCCCCGCTGCCAGCTAGTTCCATTATTGGCTGACAGGCGCACTGCGACTGCTCAGGCCTGGCCACGCATCTGCTTCTTTGCGTTCCCATCAGCAATAGCATCTTGCACAGGCGCAGGACACTTTTGTGGACTGGAATGCGAAGAAGCAGATGCATGGCCAGGACTGTCGGGCCTGTCGCCGAGAACAAAACTAGCTGGCAGCGGGGGACTGGAGGACCCGTGAATGACTGCGAGGGCACGGGACAGCTGCAGGGGGCTGGTAGAAGCCCAGGTGAGTAAAACTGATTTTTTATTTCAGGCTTACGTGTCACTTTAACTACTTAAGACCGCAGTGATTGAAATCCACACCTTGTTATGGTGGGCTCCTGGCTGGCAGGGCATAGATTTCAATCACTATCCGCAGCGCGCATCTGTCGTTTCCGTCACTTTCCGCCGATCGCGCCGCTCAAACCCGACGTCTCTCACCGCAGCTCACTGGCTCTGCCTGTCTCTATGATGGCAGAGACATGTGAGCCGGTCAGGAGCCAATTTCATTGGCTCCAGGCCATGTCTATCAATGTAAGCCGCTCCCATTGGCTTACATTGATAGACACGGTCAGGAATCAATGAAAGCAGCTCCTGACCAGCTCACATGACTCTGCCAACATAGAGACAGCAGAGTCTATGTCAGGAGGATCCTGGCGTGCGGCGGTGATGGTGGTTGCGGCGGGTAACTATGCGCAGCAGTTTGTCGGGATTCTGTCGGTATTGTACCAGCGGTCACTGGTCCTTAAGGGGGCAGAGACCGCAGATACTTAAGTGGTTAAATACTATTCCCACTCCAAGTTGGAGGGAGAAGCACCTGAATTACACTGAGAATCTTGCTGCCCTATTATACTTGATAGACTTAGACTTGATAACATTACGTGTATGGTGGCACCAAGGTCCAGCACAGCGTGGCAGTTACCGCACACCCAAAATACCTACTTTGCATGACTAGTGTTAATCATTCATTATATGGTGACATAAATTATGATTGCATATTATTATTGTGCTGTAATTAGCCCATTCTTAATGTTGCCACTCACGTTTTTATTTGTAATTGCCTTTTGTATACACTGGTCTATAAAAATAAACATTTTTACTTATTTTATTGGCGTTCATTGGACATATAAGTTAAAAAATGGCTTCCAAAGGTACAATTTGTTAAAAAGGAATCTATACATTTCAAGAGAATGAGACTAAATGAACAGTAATTGAATTGCAATTAAGGGGACTGAAAAAGCGCTCAAGAAAATATTGATCTAGAATCAGGTTCAAGGTAAAAGAAAGTAAAATCAGATTTAAAATCTATACATTTACATTCATTGATTGTTTAATTGCATAGCAGCTTATTAAATGTATTTCACAGTGAAATAAATGGAAGAAAATGGAAGCAGGTGGCGTCGCTTTTCTTACAGTAAGATTAACTAACCCACAAAATTAGGAGTTTTGATTTAAATAGCTAGTAATACAGGAAACCAAGCTTTTTGCGTACAATTCAGGACATTACAAACCATTTTTAAATGGTGTTAGAGTACACAGTATTAGCTATGCAGTGACTATTCTTCACAGCAAAATCAATATACAACCTAAACAAGTGTCATAATGCCCAGGCCTGGATTTACATCGCAGGAACCTAAAGGCATAGATGTTCTGGCAACCAAGACTTTGCTGCTCACAAATCCACAAACCCACAACAAACTGCACTGCAAGAGAGCTAGCTGGCCCAGCTTTCACCTCCCCTCTACTTCCCCTGTCAAGCGTAGGTAGCCACAGGTGCCCCTTAGTATTAGGTAACAAGAAGTACCCTCAGTATTAATTAGCTAGAGGTGCCCCCAAGTATTAGGTAGCTAGAGATGCCCATGGTTGAAGGGGGAATGCAGAGAGTTGGGTGAGTAACCTCTCATTTATACTCTGTTTGTGACTCTGTATAGGGAAGGAGGGAGGGAGGCACTAGGGGAGGGAAGTGAGCTGCCTTTCCATCATCAGGCGCCTGTAGGCATGTGTCTACAGTGCCCTATGGTAAATAAGGCCCTGATAATGCCCTAGTCATGCCATGTGAAGCTAAATATATTGCCTAGCACGTGCTGTCATGGGCAGTGCAATGCAGTATTTTGTGATGCTATTCAGATCAATAAAATAAAACCTTGTTCACTATAGCACACTTCAGCTTATTGATGTAAGCAACCAAGCAACTGCCATTAGAATCAACATTTAAAGGTACAGCACCATAAAATGGTATGGGTGCACACAAAAATCTGTGTGTTTGATAATAATAAGACCACTAGAAGCCCAACCCCCAGGTGAAATAGGCATGGGAGTCAGGGGCGTTTCTAGGGTCCTTGGAGATCAGTGGCACCTGTGGACACCAGGCGGGGAGCGCGCGCCGCGGCAAAAAATGGGCGTGGCCATGAGGTGAGTGGGCGTGACCATGGGTGGGGCCAAATGTACATGAACTTAGCAGCGGTGTAAGCTACGGATAACGGGCCTGCCCATCGAAATATTGGACGGAGCCCCCTGTCCTTTATTTAGATCATTTACAATCAGTATAGGCATAGATCAAAGATGTATACGCACATACAATTTTGATTGGTCAATCACTGACCCCCAATTTTCCCACCCCCGTGCAGTAAGTGGGCCAACAGACAATGAATTTTATGAACAGAGCTAAAATTAGCTAATCAAAATTGTATGTGTGTACCAGGCTTTACAGCTAATACTGTACATACTGAAAGTAGCAGGGATCAGCATACAATACAGCTGGTTTACAATCAATAAAGGCACAGAGTAACACCTTACACTGTACACACTGGAGGTAAATCAGCACACAGTGCTGTACATACTGTAGGCAGCAGAATTCAGCACACTGCAGCTAGCGTGCCAAAAATATGACGATCACGTTGTGCGGCGTGCTTATCGCGCCGCACCAAAAAATGGGTGGGCCATGGACCAGAATATAGGTGTGGTAACGGGTGGAGACAAATTTACATGAACCTAGCAATGGTGGGACATCAGATTAGGACAGTGGTGGCGAACCTTTTGGAGGCCGAGTGCCCAAACTGCAACCCAAAAGTCACTTATCTATCGCAAAGTGGCAACAGCAATTTAAACTAAATACTGTACAAACGTTTTAACTCATACATGAACATTATGGAAAATCCAAGTTGAAAATAAACTGTGAAGATAAACAATTTCATCCATCCTACTCCTGAAAAATGTATTCAATTTTTTAGAACCTCCCAGTTTTATTTTCTGTTTTAAAACGCTAAAAAAGTAGGTTTAATGCTATTGTCTCATATGATAAGGATTCAGCTTTTCCCATAGTCTCGCAGTTAGCAATCATGTGACCCCCAACAAGACATATTCAGCAATCATGAGGCCCCCAACAAATCATGAGGCCCCCAACAAGACAAATTCAGCAATCATGAGGCCCCCAACAAATCATGAGGCCCCCAACAAGACAAATTCAGCAATCATGAGGCCTCCAACAAATCATGAGGCCCCCAACAAGACAAATTCAGCAATCATGAGGCCCCCAACAAATCATGAGGCCCCCAACAAGACAAATTCAGCAATCATGAGGCCCCCAACAAATCATGAGGCCCCCAACAAGACAAATTCAGCAATCATGAGGCCCCCAACAAATCATGAGGCCCCCAACAAGACAAATTCAGCAATCATGAGGCCCCCAACAAATCATGAGGCCCCCAACAAGACAAATTCAGCAATCATGAGGCCCCCAACAAGACAAATTCAGCAGTCATGAGGCACATAAATAGACAGCATTTCACATAAATAGGCAGAATGCCCCCTTAATATGGTAGCCCCCCAAGTTAGGTAGTGAGTGACAGGGACCCCCAGGTTAGCTAGTGAGTGACAGGCGCCTCCAGTTAGGTAGTGAGTGACAGGGACCCCGATAGTGAGTGACAGGGAGCCCCTTTAGGTAGTGAGTGAGTGACAGGGAGCCCCTTTAGGCAGTGAGTGAGTGACAGGGAGGCCCTTTAGGGAGTGAGTGAGTGACAGGGAGGCCCTTTAGGGAGTGAGTGAATGACAGGGAGCCCCTTTAGGAAGTGAGTGAGTGCCAGGGAGCCCCTTTAGTGAGTGAGTGCGTGCCAGGGAGCCCCTTTAGGGAGTGAGTGAGTGACAGAGAGGCCCTTTAGGGAGTGAGTGCGTGCCAGGGAGCCCCTTTAGGGAGTGATTGAGTGACAGGGAGGCCCTTTAGGGAGTGAGTGACAGGGAGCCCCTTTAGGCAGTGAGTGAGTGACAGGGAGCCCCTTTAGGCAGTGAGTGAGTGACAGGGAGCCCCTTTAGGCAGTGAGTGAGTGACAGGGAGCCCCTTTAGGGAGTGAGTGCGTGCCAGGGAGCCCCTTTAGGGAGTGAGTGCGTGCCAGGGAGCCCCTTTAGGGAGTGAGTGAGTGACAGGGAGCCCCTTTAGGGAGTGAGTGAGTGACAGGGAGCCCCTTTAGGGAGTGAGTGAGTGACAGGGAGCCCCTTTAGGGAGTGAGTGAGTGACAGGGAGCCCCTTTAGGGAGTGAATGAGTGCCAGGGAGCCCCTTTAGGGAGTGAATGAGTGCCAGGGAGCCCCTTTAGGGAGTGAGTGCGTGCCAGGGAGCCCCTTTAGGGAGTGAGTGAGTGCCAGGAAGCCCCTTTAGGGAGTGAGTGAGTGCCAGGGGAGCCCCTTTAGGGAGTGAGTGAGTGACAGGGAGCCCCTTTAGGGAGTGAGTGAGTGACAGGGAGCCCCTTTAGGGAGTGAGTGCGTGCCAGGGAGCCCCTTTAGGGAGTGAGTGCGTGCCAGGGAGCCCCTTTAGGGAGTGAGTGAGTGAGTGCCAGGGAGCCCCTTTAGGGAGTGAGTGAGTGCCAGGGAGCCCCTTTAGGGAGTGAGTGAGTGCCAGGGAGCCCCTTTAGGGAGTGAGTGAGTGACAGGGAGCCCCTTTAGGGAGTGAGTGAGTGACAGGGAGCACCTTTAGGGAGTGAGTGAGTGCCAGGGAGTCCCTTTAGGGAGTGAGTGAGTGACAGGGAGCCCCTTTAGGGAGTGAGTGAGTGCCAGGGGGAGCCCCTTTAGGGAGTGAGTGAGTGCCAGGGGGAGCCCCTTTAGGGAGTGAGTGAGTGAGTGCCAGGGAGCCCCTTTAGGGAGTGAGTGAGTGCCAGGGAGCCCCTTTAGGGAGTGAGTGAGTGCCAGGGAGCCCCTTTAGGGAGTGAGTGAGTGACAGGGAGCCCCTTTAGGGAGTGAGTGAGTGCCAGGGAGCCCCTTTAGGGAGTGAGTGCCAAGGAGCCCCTTTAGGGAGTGAGTGAGTGACAGGGAGCCCCTTTAGGGAGTGAGTGAGTGACAGGGAGCACCTTTAGGGAGTGAGTGAGTGCCAGGGAGCCCCTTTAGGGAGTGAGTGAGTGACAGGGAGCCCCTTTAGGGAGTGAGTGAGTGCCAGGGGGAGCCCCTTTAGGGAGTGAGTGAGTGACAGGGAGCCCCTTTAGGGAGTGAGTGAGTGAGTGCCAGGGAGCCCCTTTAGGGAGTGAGTGAGTGCCAGGGAGCCCCTTTAGGTAGTGAGTGAGTGCCAGGGAGCCCCTTTAGGGAGTGAGTGAGTGCCAGGGAGCCCCTTTAGGGAGTGAGTGAGTGACAGGGAGCACCTTTAGGGAGTGAGTGAGTGCCAGGGAGTCCCTTTAGGGAGTGAGTGAGTGACAGGGAGCCCCTTTAGGGAGTGAGTGAGTGCCAGGGGGAGCCCCTTTAGGGAGTGAGTGAGTGCCAGGGGGAGCCCCTTTAGGGAGTGAGTGAGTGAGTGCCAGGGAGCCCCTTTAGGGAGTGAGTGAGTGCCAGGGAGCCCCTTTAGGGAGTGAGTGAGTGCCAGGGAGCCCCTTTAGGGAGTGAGTGAGTGACAGGGAGCCCCTTTAGGGAGTGAGTGAGTGCCAGGGAGCCCCTTTAGGGAGTGAGTGCCAGGGAGCCCCTTTAGGGAGTGAGTGAGTGACAGGGAGCCCCTTTAGGGAGTGAGTGAGTGACAGGGAGCACCTTTAGGGAGTGAGTGAGTGCCAGGGAGCCCCTTTAGGGAGTGAGTGAGTGACAGGGAGCCCCTTTAGGGAGTGAGTGAGTGCCAGGGGGAGCCCCTTTAGGGAGTGAGTGAGTGCCAAGGGGAGCCCCTTTAGGGAGTGAGTGCGTGCCAGGGAGCCCCTTTAGGGAGTGAGTGAGTGAGTGACAGGGAGGCCCCCCTCTAGCCGCCGCCGCTCCCCCCCCCTACCTCTCAGCAGACCTCAGGATCAGCGGCGACCCGACCAGATGTACGAGCGGGCGCTGGACGCACCCGCTCGATATGCGGAAGTAATGTCACTTCCGCATATCAGTGCGGGCGCTGGGTCCTAGCGCCCGCACGATTGGTCGCCGGCTCGCCGCCTGATCCTGAGGTCTGAGACTGTCAGTGACGCGGCGGCTGGAGGGAGCCGCTGAGTCTTGACAGAGGGGGCGGCCGGGCGGAGATCCGTGGCACCCCAGGACAGATTGGGGGCACGTGCCCCCCTAAAACAGGGCTAGCGACGCCCCTGATGGGAGTACATAAGTACCCTTTACCCATTTTCACAAAGAGTTAAATGTTAAATAAAAACATAATGATGAGGGCCATCTGGGGGTGGGGCTAGTAGCCCCCATCCTCCTCCTGGGCACAGAAGATGGAGATGAGCCCCTTGACAAGGACTCTGTGGGAGAGGGACTTTGCTGCCTCTCTCTCCTGGAGCTCCCCTACATGCATGGACCATGTGGGCTGGTATAGCCCCCACACAGTCAAAACTCCACGTTCTGGCTATACCAGCCTGTATGGGTGAAAAGGGGTTAAAGAGGCTTCGAAAGGGGGAGACTCCATGTCATTTTTTAAAAAGGTTACTTCTAATAGTGCAAACAATAGGCATTTTTGCCAGGGATCCCTATACAGCAGTAGTGCACCTGTGCAGTGATCCCTGATCAAAGCGTTACATACTGCATACTTACCAAATGGAAACCCAAACATTTACTGTACTTTTGCTTGATATAGATACATTTTTTACTAACTCACCATACCTCACCATGGTGGAAGAGTCTTGGAAGGAACACTTTGTGTGCAAACTGTTTTTGGAAGCCAACATCCTTCATTTTGTTGCATCTGTTTTGAATGCAAGTTGTGTAACCTACCTATATTTAGGCTCTGCACATCCATAACCTGCCTATATTTAGGCTCTGCAGTTGGTCTTTCGAATGAAGCCTGCCCTGTGAAGCATTGCCACTAGAGATGGCCCGATCTGTTTGCCGGCGAACGGGAACTGGAGACCTTCCATGGTTCGCTAATGCGTATGACCGCGAACTTTTCGGAAGTTCGATTCACCCCACAGTGCATCATTAGGGTCAACTTTGACCCTCTACATCACAGTCAGCAGGCACATTGTAGCCAATCAGGCTACACTCCCTCCTGGAGCCCCCCCCCTTATAAAAGCCAGGCAGCGTCAGGTATTGGACTCACTCCTGTCCTGTGCCTGCAGTAATTAGAGAAGGGAGAGGTTGCTGCAGAGACATTAGGGAAAGCTAGGCTTAGGCTAGGCTTAGTTAGGCTCTTGTAGGCTTGTTAGTTTGATCCTTGCTGATTCTTATTGCTAAAAAGCACCCCTCAACAGCTCTTTTGAGAGCTAATCTTGTTCTTGTGATCTATGTTTTTTTTTTGTGTGTGGCCCACTTGCATTATATACAGCCCTGTCAGTCAGTCGCAGCTGGCCTTTGGCACCTTAATTCCTACCGTGCCACTGCCAGGCCCAGCACATTCAGTGGGTACCTGTGTGTGTGACAGGCAGCTGCACATTTGTAATCCCAATCACTGCACCTGTTTACTGTTCAGTGCAACTACCTGCCTATACCTACATGAGCACAGGCATTGTTAATACCACCAGTCATTGCACCTGTCATTGCAGTCCATGTGTGTGTGTGTGACAGGCAGCTGCACATTTGTAATCCCAATCACTGCACCTGTTCACTGTTTAGTGCACCTACCTACCTATATCTACGTGAGCGCAGGCATTGTTAATACCACCAGTCATTGCACCTGTTCAGGGTACCTGTGTGTGTGTGTGTGACAGGCAGCTGCAGATTTGTAATACCAGTCACTAAAACCTATTCACTGCACCTGTTTAACCGCACATTGTTGTACCAGCAGTCACTGCATACCTGTTCACTGCACCTGTGTAACTGTAACATTGTATTAGTCAAGTCAGTGCATACCTTTCACTTCATCCCCCCAATATGGAAAAAAAAGAAGGCAGAGCCAGAGGCAGGCCACCTGGCAGGTCTGTTCGAGGTCATGCTGTCATGATTTTGTGCGGCCCTCGACCAAAGTACAGTGTTCAGAAGAAGGCACGTGCCATCAACCCCCAATATTGTCAGGACGTAGTTGACTATTTAACACAGAACACCTCATCTTTCTCAGCTTCCGCATGGAAGCGTGACATATCTTCCTCCTCCTGCTCTGATTCTGGCACCCCACTTAACACTCAGTCGGCCACCACCACCACCACAGTGCCATCACCCCAGGGCTCAGCGGTGTGGACATTTTTTTGTTTGTCTGCCACAGATGAGAGCAATGCCATCCGTACTCTCTGCCACCGAAAATTGAGCCGTGGAAAGACCAAGACACGCGTAGGGACAACTACCTTACGAAGGCACATGATTACAAAGCACAAACTGCAATGGGATGACCACCTGAGGAAAAGCAGCACACAAAAGCAAAGCCACAAACTGCAGTGGAAGATACCAGGCTGCAATTTTTTCTCAAAAAAGGCAATACCTAAACTGTACCGTGATGTTGAAAGGCAAGGGGTGACATCTCTGGCACACAGCATTGGGTCAAGGGTACATCTGACCCTGGATGCCTGGTCTGCAAAGCACGCTCAGGCCTACCCGAAGATTAAGTCAGTCCCCACACACAGCATCTCTGCCTGCACACCGTGTGACTGCCTGCCTCAAGACTAAGTCGCTCCCCACACAGCATCTCTGCTTGCAGGCTGCTTGACTGCCACCACCAACAGTGTCCACTAGGACTTCAGACGGATTCCTGAATGGCATAATTTTTCTGGTGGGTGTACATGCCTACCTAATTTTTCTGGCTGCACTGCAGCTGCAACAGCAAAACAAAAGGCATGTACATGTATCAATTCCCCTTCGTGATCATTACCTTGCCGCCGTGAATGGGGCTTGCGCACCAAAATGAAGCAATGACTGCCGGCTATATGAGTGTCTCAGGGGGGGCACACCCAAGATAATAAGGTCATTGCTTCAAGGTGAACAGACCAAATTCGATCAGCTGGACAGTCACTGTTCTGTCATTGAGCTACCTCAGCCCGGCAACCATATGGGCTTGAAAACCGCAATGGCCTGCACTCTGGCCATGGTGCGTACCAGTCTAGCATGGCCGTCACTACACAAACAGCTGTTTGTGGTGCGTTACACAGTGAGTTTGGTCTGTTAGTGTGAAGCAGTACACTAATTACACTGCCTGATTGATGTATACACATGCAAGATGTTTCAAAGCACTTTAGGCCTCCAATTTAACATGCAATGTGATTTCTGCCCTTAAAACGCTGCTTTGCGTGAAATCCAGATTTTTCCCCTGGGACTTTTGGTGTCTATCTCACTCATCCATGCATAAAATCAGATGTTAGACCCCTTGAAACATCTTTTACATCACTTTTGTGGCCAGCATAAATGTTTCTAGTTTTCAAAGTTCGGATCCCCATTGAAGTCTATTGCGGTTCACGGAAGTTTACAAGTTCGCAAACGTTTGCGAAGGTTCGTGAACGCTGTTGGCGAACATTAAATTGGAGGTTCGGGCCATCTCTAATTGCCACCACCTCCTGCTGTGTAGAAACAAATCTTATATGTATGTATAAAAACAGCATTATACATTTCCATATTGTTTTCAATGCCCCTTGTCATTTAAATCTCTAATCATACAATGTGCCTGTATACATGATAGACATTTTAGATGACTGTTTTATGCATGTAAAACATTCAAATTAGATACAATATACAAATACAGTCAGACATGGTCAGAAACCCGTGGATATTTCTACTTGAAAATGTGCGTGCGTGCACTTTTGCAGGCATTTTTTAACTGCAATATGGGCTTAAGTGATCTAGCAAGCTTAGATTTCATCATTTAGTGGTTCTCTGTATTCTATAAAACAAGATAACTATTACAAAACTCCAAAGTTTTTCCAAGATTATTATTATTATTCTTAATTAGTATTAGCTAATGGCCTGGTGTTGACCGAGAATGTATTTTGCTGGTGTTGGCTCTGACCACTTTTTCTAACCCTAACACACAATTACTTAATTACTCAATGAACTAGTTTGTGAGCTTTGCGGTCTTTGGCATCAATAATTTGCATTAAAATGAAACAAATCTGATTGGCTGTGGCTCCATCCCCTTTTCTGAATTTGAACTCCCGTCATCCAATGACCTACTATACCAGGTTTGAGGCTTGTGCCATTAACAGTGCAAGAATGGCAGCAATTAAATATTCACCTTGAAAATCAATAAGTGAATTTGGTTGAATTTTGTAGGCTCCACCCACTTTTCTGAATATTAATCCCAGTCACCCACTGATCAATATTAATCCCAGCCACCTAGTGACCAACTGTGCAAAGTTTGAAAACCCTACCATTAAAAGTGTAAGAATGGCTGCAGTTTACATTTTCCCAGTGCAATTTGTATTTATTTCAACCCACTTTTTGGTTATGGGGATAAAAACTATTCTATATGTTATTACAGGTAATGTTCTATGTGTGTGTCAAATTTCATTCAAATCCATTCAGCCATTGTTGCGTGATTGAGTAACAAACATCCAAACATCCAATCGTTTGCATTTATAATATTAGTGAGATTTATATAGCACCAACAGTGCTTTACAGAGTGTATATATATCCCTCATACTGTATGTCCCTCAGAGGAGCTCACAATCTGATCCCTACGAGTGCTGGGCCGAACCTCCGACTTTAGGTTCGCGAACTGGGTTCGCGAACCTACGCGGAAGGTTCGGTTTGCGGAAAAGTTCGCGAACCGCAATAGACTTCAGTGGGGAGGCGAACTTTGAAAAATAGAAAAAATTATGCTGGCCCCAAAAGTGATGGAAAAGATGTTTCAAGGGGTCTAACACCTGGAGGGGGGCATGGCAGAGTGGGATACATGCCAAAAGTCCCGGGGAAAAATCTGGATGTGAAGCAAAACAGCGTTTTAAGGGCAGAAATCACATTGAATGCTAAATTGCAGGCCTAACGTGCTTTCAAACATCTTGCATGTGTATACATCAATCAGGTAGTGTAATTAGAGTACTGCTTCACACTGACGCACCAAACTAACTGTGTAACGCACCGTAAGTTACCAGCTGTTTGTGTAGTGACGGCCATGCTGGACTACTGCGCAACATGGCGAGATTGCTCTTCCTCACTCAGTGATGTCAGGTAATGTGTGACTGCCTTCTCAACTTTCCATGGCATTGTTAAAAAGCTTACGTTTTGTTTTTAAATTACATTTTCTACTTGCTGTGTACTTGTTCAGTACTGCTACAATGAGAATCCTATGGAGGCGGGCAAGTCTGGCATTGAGACCCCGGGTAATGGCCGGTGAATGAGGGATGGAATCCGGTGTGGAGCCTGAGCAATGGCTGCCACTACACATCCAAGGAGGGCAGCAGTCAGGCATGCACGCCTGCCCCGAGGTAGTGACCAAAAATAACAATACAGAAGGACTATCGAGGGCTTGCTGTATTTGAAATGAATGTACTTTAAATCCTTTAACGAGAACCAGTTATGGCGGGCAAAGATGACACCACATTCCTTTCACGAGAATCATATGGAGGCGGGCAAGTCTGACATTTGTGACCCCGGGTAATGGCCGGGGAATGAGGGATGGAATCCGGTATGGAGCCTGAGCAACGGCTACCACTACACACCCACGGAGGGCAGCAGGCAGGCATGCACGCCCGCCCCAAGGTAGTGACCAAAAATAACAATACAGGAGGACTATCGAGGGCTTGCTGTATTTGACATGAATGTACTTTAAATCCTTTAACGAGAACCAGTTATGGCGGGCAAAGATGACACCACATTCTTTTCACGGGAATCATATGGAGGCGGGCAAGTCTGCCATTTGTGACCCCGGGTAATGGCCGGGGAATGAGGGATGGAATCCGGTGTGGATCCTGAGCAACAGCTACCACTACACAGGCAAGGAGGGCAGCAGGCAGGCATGCACGCCCGCCCCGAGGTAGTGACCAAAAACAATACAGGACTCAGGAGGACTTTTGAGGCCCGAATTGTAATGAATCAACTTTAAATACTTTAACAGGAATCCGTTATGGAGGGTAAGTCTGCCATTGTTTGTCACCATGGGTAATGGGCGGGGAATGAAGGTTGGATTCCGGCCCGAAGTGGGAGCCTGCTGAGACCCATGCTGTAGCTGCCCTGACCGTGCTTTGCAGACGAGGCATCTGTGATCAGATGGACCCTTGACCCAGCGGAAGACAAACCAAGTCGAAAGTATTTGCCAAGAATGTTTTACGGAGGGCAAGTTTTCTGCCTTTTTTTTCAATTGTTTGAAAATGTAGATGGTTGTATTTTTAAATTGTTTGAAAATGTAGATGGTTGTATTTTTAAATTGTTTTAAAATGTAGATGGTTGTATTTGTAAATTGTTTGAAAATGTAGATGGTTGTATTTGTAAATTGTTTGAAAATGTAGATGGTTGTATTTTTCAATTGTTTGAAAATGTAGATGGTTGTATTTTTCAATTGTTTAAAACTGTATCCATTCAAGTGCAAGTTATGCACTGACTGCCAGGTATAATGTGCAGTCACAGATGCAGTGAAAGGTATGCAGTGACTGCAAACAGCCGTTTGTGTAGTGACAGGTGTGCTGGACTGGTGCGCACCATGACGAGAGAGTGCAGGTGATGGTGGCTTTTCAGCCCATATGGTCGCCCGGCTGATGTAGCTGAATGACAGAACAGTGACTGTCCAGCTGATCAAATTTGGTCTGACCACAATGAAACAACGACCTTATTATTTTTGGTGTGCCACCCCCACCCGAGACACTCATATAGCCGGCGGTCATTGCTTCATTGTGATACGCAAAGGAGATTGCTGCCGTTGTCACACACCACGTTGCCGATCTCCAGCTGGTGCGGGGTCAGCCATTGCTCCACCTGTTAAGAGCAGCCAGGAGAGCTGCTCCAGTGTGACTCTCCGCTTTGAGGCAAGACATGTCTAAAATTGCGTGACACCGTCGTACCTGGCATGCAGCGTAGGCTCTGGGGAGATGGGGCTGTGTAGCTGGAGAGGAAGAGGAGATGGCAGCACCGCTAGAGTTCAACTGACACTCAGCTGAGGAGGAGGAGGTTGACAGCGAAGAGGATGTAGCTGGAGGAGAAGGAGAGGAGGTGGCAGGAGGCCTGCCTGCAAGCCGTGGAGGTGTGACAAGTCGGTCCACTGAACAGCCACGTACTCCCTGCTTGCTGCCATCGGTCACCAGGTTGACCCAATGGGCTGTGTACGTAATGTAGTGGCCCTGCCCGTGCTTGGCAGACCAGGCATCCGTGGTCAGGTGGACCCTTGACCCAACGCTCTTCGCAATAGATGACACCACTTGCCTCTGAACTGCACGGTACAGTTTGGGTATGGCCTTTCGTGAAAAATAAGTGCGGCCTGGTATCTTCCACTGCGGTGTCCCAATGGCCACAAATTTACGGAAAGCCTCTGACTCCACCAGCTTGTATGGTAATAGCTGGCGAGCTAATAGTTCCGCCACACCAGCTGTCAGACGCCGGGCAAGAGGGTGACTAGCCGAAATTGGCTTCTTCCGCTCAAAGACTTCCTTTACGGACACCTGGCTACTGCTGTGGGCAGAGGAGCAGGAACCGCTCAAGGGCAGAGGTGGTGTGAAGGAGGGTGGCTGTGAAGGTTCAAGGGAGAAAGTGGATGAAGACGATGCACCTGAAGGAGGAAGAGGAGAAGGAGGGTGGCTTGTCTTTTGAGGGGTGCTGCTTTTCCTCAGGTGCTCTTCCCATAGCTGTTTGTGCCTTCTCTCCAGGTGCCTTCGTAAGGCACTTGTCCCTACATGAGAGTTGGCCTTTCCACGGCTCAATTTTTGCTGGCAGAGACAACAGATGGCTTTGCTCCGATCTGAGACACACACGTGAAAAAATTTCCAAACCGCTGAGCCCCCCTGGGGTGATGGCGCTAGGGTGGCATCAGCAGCTGACATTGAAGGGCATGTTGGCTGGCTGGCCATAGCTGGCGATACATGGCGCCGGACACTGCCCCCAGCTGTTTCTGAGGACGAGCTCCCTCTGCTTCTATCATGGAGTCGTCTCCTCCTACTCCTCTCTGGCTCCCCCTCTGAACTGTCCCCCTGGTCATCTCCTCTATTGGGAACATACGTGGCATCCGTATAATCATCATCATAATTCTCCTGCCCAACTTCGCTTTCCTCAGACAACTCCACAACTGCACCAACATCAGGTGGTTCATCATGCCCCTCCTCACACATTACGTCCATACTATCGAGACCTAGCTCAGACGTATGAGGTGGTGTACTTGCGCCTTCTTCTTGTTGTTGCAGTAGTGGCTGTGAATCAGTGATTTCACCACCACCACCACCAAATAACTCCTGCAAAGTGTCAAATGCAGCGGATGTGGTGCTTGTACTAGCGCTGGTAGCACTGGCTGCGGGAGATACTCAAGCATGTCCTCACAATTTTGGGAAGTGATGGCACGTGCCTTCTTCTGAGCACTGTACTTTGGTCCAGGTCCGCACAAAATCACAGCAACACCACCTTGCACAGACCTACCAGTGCCAGGTGGCCTTCCTCTGGGTCTTCCTCTACCTCTTCCTCTACCTGGTTTGTCCACTTTGTCCATCTCGGGGGGAAGCTAGGTATATGCAGTGAGGTGAGTTCACTCAACAGAAAAGGTAGATATGCAGTGAGGTGAGTTCGCTCAACCCAAAGGTAGCTATATAGGCAGTGAGGTGAGTTCACTTAACCCAAAGGTAGTTATATATGCAGTGAGGTGAGTTCACTGAACACAACAGGTAGTTAGATGCAGTCAGCTGAGTTCACTCAACACAAACGTAGTTATATGCAGTGAGGTGAGTTCACTCAACAGAAAAGGTAGATATGCAGTGAGGTGAGTTCACTCAACCTAAAGGTAGTTATATATGCAGTGAGGTGAGTTCACTGAACACAAAAGGTAGCTATGTGCAGTGAGGTGAGTTCACTCAACCCAAAGGTAGTTATATATGCAGTGAGGTGAGTTCACTCAACCCAAAGGTAGTTATATATGCAGTGAGGTGAGTTCACTGAACACAAAAGGTAGCTATGTGCAGTGAGGTGAGTTCACTCAACCCAAAGGTAGTTATATATGCAATGAGGTGAGTTCACTGAACACAACAGGTAGTAAGATGCAGTCAGCTGAGTTCACTCAACACAAACGTAGTTATATGCAGTGAGGTGAGTTCACTCAACAGAAAAGGTAGATATGCAGTGAGGTGAGTTCACTCAACCCAAAGGTAGTTATATATGCAGTGAGGTGAGTTCACTGAACACAACAGGTAGTTAGATGCAGTCAGCTGAGTTCACTCAACACAAACGTAGTTATATGCAGTGAGGTGAGTTCACTCTACAGAAAAGGTAGATATGCAGTAAGGTGAGTTCACTCAACCTAAAAGGTAGTTATATGCAGTGAGGCAAGTTCACTCAACACAAAAGGTAGTTATGTGCAGCGAGGTGGGTTCACTCAACACAAACGTAAGTGTATGCAGTGATGAGGTGGGTTAACTAAACACAACAGGTACTAGTAGTAGGTAAATGCAGAACTGGGTAGGTAGTACAATGTGCAGCTCCCTGTCACACACACAGGTGTCACTGAATGTGCTGCTGAATGCTGGTGGGCTGCTGGCAGTGGGACACACACATTATGAATTAGCAATGCTGTCTAAGCAACACAAGTGTCTCACACACACAGGTAGTAGTCACTGAATGTGCTGCTGCTGCTGGCAGTGCCAGTGGGACACACAGTATGAATTAGCAATGCTGTCTAAAAAACACAAGTGTCAGTTTCAAACACAGAAAAAAAATTGATCACACGAGCAGGATGAGCTCTGAAAAGAGCTTTTCTGGGGCGCTATTATAGCAATAAGATTCAGCTAAGCAAGCTAAGAAGGCAAGAGCCTGACTAATCTGTCCCTAGGAGAACAAGTCTGCAGCAGCTGTCCCTATTCTGTCTCTAGCAGGCACACGAGTGAGGCTAATGGCCGCCGGAGCCTGCCTTATATAAGGGGGGTGGGGCTCTAGGGCTTAGTATAGCCGGATTGGCTACAATGCGCCTGCTGACTGTGATGCAGAGGGTCAAAGTTGACCCTCATAGAGCATTATGGGGCGAATCAAACTTCCGGGAAAGTTCGCCGGCGAAGGCGAACCACCAGATGTTCCCCTGATACTGTTTGCCGGCGAACTGTTCGGCCCATCTCTAATCCCTACCCTAGTCATATGTCTATCGTTGTCTAGCGCCAATTTAAGGGGGAAGCCAAATAACTGACCTGCATGTTTTTTGTGGTGTGGGAGAAAAGCAGAGTGCCCAGAAGAAAACCACACAGACATGTGAAGAACATACAAACTCCTTGCAAATGTTGCCCTGGCTGGATTTTGAACCAGGGACCCAGCGCTTGTTAATCGTCAGGATTTTCCTGTATAAATCGTTGGTTGTTATGATAAAAAATGTCAGTTAAATATATCATATAGGAGACACACACAGTGGTATTTGAGAAATGAGATGAAGTTTATTGGATTTACAGAAAGTGTGCAATAATTGTTTAAACAAAATTAGGCAGGTGGATAAATTTGAGCACCACAAAAAGAAATGAAATCAATGTTTAGTAGATCCTCCTATTGCAGAAATTACAGCCTCTATATGCTTCCTGTAGGTTCCAATGAGAGTACGGATTCTGGTTGAAGGTATTTTGGACCATTCCTCTTTACAAAACATCTCACATCAAATCAAATCAAATCAAAGATAGCTTTATTGGCATGATCAAGATTCATTACAGGTATTGCCAAAGCAAGGGGAAATAGGGGACATGGGAGGGGGTGGGGTAGGGGGGACAATGGCTAAGCAGTCTGTGGACATTTTTAGGTTTACAGTTCCGTTATGCTCCTCTCAGTCTGTGGCATGCTGTGACATAGTGTGCAGCGATTGTCACTGTGGATTCATCTTCTCCCAGTAGGATATATGTTTTTCTCTCATCTTCTAGTGTCAGAAAGTCTGGGGAATAGTTCCAATAATTTCTTAAAGTAAGTGTCCCTAGTTGCAGTATATTTGGGGCAGTGCAATAGGAAGTGGCTTTCATCCTCAATGGTCTTCTGCTCACAGTGTTGGCATGGTCTCTCCTCCCTGGGTTTGTACGTCTGTCTGTGTCTCCCAGACTCTATTTCGAGGTTGTGAGCACTCAATCTGTAGACCCTCAGGATTTTCCTCTCTTGAGAGTTTTGCAGCTTTTCCAGGTATGGGGCCATTTTATATTCTCTTTGTAGAGACTGGTATATGGTTAGCTTTTGTGACTGTTTTATTTCTCTACTCCATTTTTCCACATAGTCTTCTTTGCTCTTAGCTGTGGTGTTTTATCTGGACTTTTGTTATGACCTGTGGGTTGGGGGTTGGAGGGAGTATAGAGCTGACCACGACTTTCAGCGCACATGGCTTTTCTTGGTCTTCATTGTGCAGCATGGCTTTGTAATGGGGTGAGTCAGGGCTGCTGCTCTGTAGGTGGGCCCAGAAGGAGTTCATTCAGGTTTCATTGCTTCCAAGCATGGGCAGCTCTGTTTATCTCACACCACATATTTTCAATCATGTTCAGGTCTGGGGACTGAGATGGCCATTCCAGAACGTTGTACTTGTTTCTCTGCATGAAAGCCTTAGTGGATTTTGAGCAGTGTTTAGGGTCATTGTCTAGTTGAAAGATCCAGCCTCGCGCAGCTTCAGCTTTGTCACTGATTCCCGGACATTAGCCCCCATAATCTGCTGATACTGAGTGGAATCCATGCGTCCCTTAACTTTGACAAGATTCCCAGTCCCTGCACTGGCCACACAGCCCATAGCATAATGGAACCACCACCATATTTTACTGTAGGTAGCAGATGTTTTTCTTGGAAAGCTGTGTTCTTTTTCCTCTACGCATAACGCCCCTTGTTATGCCCAGATAACTCAATTTTAGTTCCAACAGTCCACACAGCACCTTATTCCAAAATGAAGCTGGCTTGTCCAAATGTACTTTAGCATACCTCAAGCGGCTCTGTTTGTGCTGTGGGTGGAGAAAAGGCATCCTCTGCATCACTCTTGCATACAGCATCTCCTTGTGTAAAGTGTGCCAAATGGTTGAACGATGCACAGTGGCTCCATCTGCACCAATATGATGTTGTAAGTCTTTGGTGCTGGTCTGTGGGTTGACTGTGACTGTTCTTACCATTCGTCGCTTCTGTCTACCCAAGATTTTTCTTGGTCTGCCACTTTGAGCGTTAATTTGAACTGACCCTGTGGTCTTCCATTTCCTTAATATGTTCCTAACTGTGGAAACAGAAAGCTGAAATCTCAGAGACAGCTTTATGTATCCTTCCCCTAAACCATGATGGTGAACAATCTTTGTCTTCAGGTCATTTGAGAGTTGTTTTGAGACCCCCATGTTGCTACAATTCAGAAAAAAATTAATTGACCCCCTTAAATACTCTTTCTCATAATTGGATTCACCTGTGTATGTAGGTCAGGGGTCATTGAGCTTACCAAGCCAATTTGAGTTCCAATAATTAGTTCTAAAGGTTTTGGAATCAATACAATGGCAACAGTGCCCAAATTTATGCACCTGTCTAATTGTATTTAAACAATTATTGTGCACTTTCTGTAAATGCAACAAACTTCATTTTACTTCTCAAATATCACTGTGTGTATCTCCTATATGATATATTTAACTGATATTTTTGTTCGTAACAACCTACGATTTATACAGGAAAATCATGATGATTAACAACGTTGCCCAAACTTTCGCATTCCACTGTGTGTATATCTCTATCTATCTATCTATCTATCTATCTATCTATCTATCTATCTATCTATCTATCTATTTATCTATCTATCTATATATATATTTTTTTTCCTTCCTACTTAAAATAACAGGAATGTGATAGTCCATAATAGTATGTCTGCTTGTTGTGCTTTTAGGAACAAGAAAATGATGTACCTTATGGACTTTGGAAAAATTTAATCTCAGTATGTTCGCTAGATTACATTATAAATGCATAATTATAATCATTGCTTTTACAGTGTAATGATAATCAGTCAATTACAGTGATTGCTTTATCCTTGCCAAACCATTCCCCTTCTGACCCCACTACAATTTTATATGATTACAGAAGACAACAAAGTTAGCATTTAATAGATGTTATACTTTTAATTTTTTATCCTTCCCATAGTAAGCCATTCTCAGAAACACTGGTATGCATTTTTTCAGCATTTTTAAAATAAAACTGGCATTTCATTGCTAAGCATTTTATTATTATGATTGTTTTGAAAACGTGAAAAAATAATTGACTATAATGGCTTGCAACCATGGTAACAATCCCCCATTTTTTTGCAGAGATGACATTTTTGTTGTTGCATGTCATTGGTTCAGTGATTAATCTGACATCTGCACAAACTAGGAAGCAACATTTCAGATACTTTCTGCACTGTCTAGAGCAGGGGTCTCCAAACTTTTTCGGTCAAGGGCCTAGTCAACTTCAGACTGCTGGGGTGCCGAAGTATACATAAAATTATGTAGAAAACATTACATTGAACCTAGGCAGGGTAAACTATTACCTGCTAAAGAGACTCTGAAGCCCCTTAAAAAATGTGTTTTACCTTTTATTTGGGTTAAGCATGTTTGACCCAGCTAAAACGCCACTATCCAGTGGCAGAACGTTTTTTACAACCCCCCCCCCCCCCCCCCCCAAATCCTAGGGCAAAAATCCACGACTTTCCTGGTCGTGGATTTTGCTTCCCGGGGAGGCAGAGCTTTGGGCTTTAGCTCTGCCTCCATTCATGTCAATCTGCCCTCCCCGCCTCTCTCAGTGAAAGAAGACGGAGAGGGGCGGGGAGAGGCGGCGATCAGCTCTGATTGACGTGCATGGAAGTAGAGCTACAGCTACACAATTTATTGTGAACGGACAGTTTCCATGCGGCTACAGTCAAAAATGGCATTCCAAAAGGCCAATTTGTGAGAGCCCGGAGGATTTTGTCCAAACTTACGGATTACAATAAAGCTGCAGAAAATTTGACTGCCAAAATGGTAGAGAAAGGATATGATGAACATGCTCTTAGAAAGGTGAGCAATGAGGTGAGATCAGTCGCGAGGAAGGACTTGCTGCTCCCCAAAGCAATAGAGGGGTCCAATCGGCTGCCCTTTGTGTGCAACTACAGGTATCTGTTGGAATGAATTTGTTCCATGGTACGAAAATTCTGGCCGATACTTAGGCAGGATCGAGAGTTTGGTAATTTGTTTGTTGAAAATCCAGTGTTTGCTTATTGTAGGGGTAAGACCATAAAAAATTGGGTATGTAAATCGGACATTGCCATCAGGCATGGCAAGGGAGCACCTAATGCCAAAAGGGGCACCTTCCCATGCCTGAGTTGCAATTGTTGCAGCGCAATTATAAAAGGGAGCAGCATTTCCCACCCCTCCACTGGTGCCAATGTACCCATCAGGGACAGGATTTCCTGCTTTAGTCCGTACGTGGTGTGTGGGCTAACGTGTCCCTGCGGTCATGTGTACATTGGTAAAACCGAAAGACCTGTAAAATAAATAATTCAAGAACATAAAAAGGATATTGCAAATTTTGCAGAAGGTAAAAAAAGAGTACGAAACTTCAGTATCAAGGCATTTTTTGCAACTCTGACACAGAGTCAGTCAGTTACGCTGGTTTGTGATAGAAGGAGTACCGAGATTGAATAGAGGTGGGGACAGGAAAAAATTGCTGCTACAGTGTGAAGCAAAGTGGATAAATAAATTCAATTGTGTTTATCCCAATGGTCTAAATGAGAACCTGAGTTTGAAATGCTTTTTGTAATGTCGGTCTTTCTTCTAGGTGAAATGAATGCACAGAGTATCTGAAACAGGATTGAACCAGGCTTGGTATCGTAAAGAACTATGGATAAAAAATACATACATTGTTTATTATGGCTCTGTATTGTACAGATGTATCTGCAAATATGAAAGAGAGCAGTGGGCGCACTGGTGAAAAAAAGCAGCCTAGGTCAGAAATCTCAGGGTCAGTCCTCAAACCCCAACAGTTCAGAGTCAATGTAAGCACTAGGAGGTCCTGGTGCTCGATGGCTGGAGGATGCAATGTCCCTGAAAACCAGCCGATGTATTAAATATGCGGAAACAGTACCTGCAAACAGCATAGGTATAAGGGAAATACCTCCTGCTGTTATATGAAGTCCTCCGTGGGCATAAGTTCTGTGCTATGTGCACAAACACCGCTCGCGCGTATGTACTGGATCTGACTGAGGCTGCTGAGTCTCTCCACCAGCAGTGATGTCGGACACTCTGCGCTCTGCGCTCCAAAGGATATGTAGGATGCTGTCGGCTCAATTCCTGTATATGGAAGCACAGAGGGGACACACTATAGTGCAGACTGCGCCTAGTGTTGGACAGATCCCACAACTATTGTACTTACTGACAAATGCTTGTTTATTAACATATCAACATATTAACATATCAAAGGTTAAAATCCCGATCCGGATTTCGGCCAGCAGCCTTCCTCAGGGGAAGGGTGACCTACTCTTTAGTGATTGGCTGAGGTAGACATTAATGTGTAGTTCCTCAGATTGAGTATGTTGTAATCTTGTATATAACTTTGTTTTTTCACTATGGTTACTGGTGGTCAGGTGATCACATGGACCTACTGGGGGATGGGTATTAAAGTGTTGCTTGTGAAGGGTGTGGCACACCTGAGGAAAGGCTCTGCCTGAAACATGTTGTGTGCCTCTGTATGCTGCTAATACAGTTTATTTGTTGAAGCCTTTTGTATGCTTTCTCCATCTGTTTATAAAGTTCAAGGTTTGGCAGGTGAGGTGTACCTGCAGGAGTTGAGCAGGTATATGTGCAGTGGGTGGGCGGGGAGGAGAGTGAAGCTGGGAGCCGCGGAGAGCAGAGAGCTATGCAGTTCTGCTATACTTAGTATAGCTAGAGCCTAAAGCATCTTCGAATAGTTGCTCCAAGGCTCCCCATTGGTCTATTAACAGAGCAATGGAGCAATGGAGATCCTTCTGATCCCAACTGGTCTGTTAATAGACCAATGGGGAGACTAAGTATAGCTAGAGCTGCACGGGGACTGGCGGTGTGTGGCGGCATTTGCGCGGGTCATCGGAGATCTTCAATCAAGGTCGCAAGTTAAAAGATATTGGCGTGGGGCCTTTTCCGAGGATATTGGCGTGGGAAAATTTTCTTCAAGGACCAGGTAAGTATTTCTGACGTGGGACATTACAGAGGATATTGGTGTGGGAGCTTTTCCAAGGATATTGGCATGGGAACATTTTCTTAAAGGTACAGGTAAGTATTTCTGGTTGATTAAGATTAATAAAGGACTTTTTTCATTGTTGTGTTTTTATTTAATTTAACCCTTTATGGAAATGGATAAGGGGTACTTTGTACCCCTATGCTTATTTCTCCAGGGAGGGAGGTGGGCATTTAGGGTGCCACCATAAACCCCCCCAGGGAGTCATCGCCCCCCCACCTCCTGAGGCACCTGAGATGGGGAAGAGCCCCTTGTCCATGGATTGAACAAAGGCTCAGGGGGGAGGGGAAGGCTTGGCCACCCCACTCCCCCGGAGCCCCCCATACCATGAACCATGTGGACTCGTATAGCTCAGGGTGCGAAGCTCCAGTTGTCTGGGGCTCCGCATTCTGGATATCCCAGCCTGAATGGGTGACAAGGGATACATTTTTTTTTTTACATTTCCCACACTCTTCACGTAAAAAAAAAACACATTTAAAAAAATAGGAAAATAATATTTTTCCCACTATCTTTTTAACATATCCTGCAAATTTGGTGTTTCTACAATATAAGGGGGCTTTGCTATTAGCCTTTAAAGTCATTAAGTCATTAAGAACTGTTATTTACCGCATTTAAAAGTATACTTCTTTCCTTTGAAATTTAAAATCTATTTTCTGAAAAAAGTATAAGGTCTTTTTTTTTTTAAAAAAAAATTCCCCTTGCTCCCACTTTTCTTCCTAACATAACCTTCAAATTTGGTGTTTCTGGCATTTAATGGGGCTTTGCTATTAACCACTAAAGTCGGCGGACGTTTACTTTTCCCACGGTCTTAAGGAGAAATTTTAAATCGATTTTCTCACAAACTATAAAGTCTTTTTGAATTTTTTTCCTCTTTTAGTCACTGTCCCCCTCCACAAACTCTGCAAATTTGGTGTTTCAAGCACATAAGGGGGCTTTGCTATTAATCGTTAAAGTCGGCGGACGTTTAAAAAAAATCACGTTCTAGGCGAATGGCGAACAGCCAATGTTCGCAGAGCACTGCTCGCCAGCGAACTGTTTGGGCCAGTTCTATAGGAATTTACACAATATCAACCTTTATGGTAACAGCACAAGCACAACATTTTGTACAAATGTTTACAATAATGGCCTTCTATGTATACAAATCATTATAAAAAACAAAAAGACAAATAAATTCAATTCACATTGTGACATATCAGCAATGGCGGTGACTGACTACATTTGCCTATGTAGTGTATGTCCAGTCATGCAGCCAACACATTTCTCCATACTACTGTATCTGATACAGATACATCTAGTGTAAAAGCACGAAAGAGAATAAGAAAACATTCCCACTCTCTTTTTCAAGGGATGAGATATCCTAATTCCCATTAACTACAATGGGCAGGAACTATATGATAAAACTCCAGTGCCAGGATACCTAGGAAGACTCAATTTGATGTACAAATAAAACAGACAGCTTTCCCCATAAACTTTGCCTTATGGAAAATTGTTGTCTCAGATCTGCAAAGAATTTACCTTAAAGAGAATCTGTATTGTTAAAATCGCACAAAAGTAAACATACCAGTGCGTTAGGGGACATCTCCTATTACCCTCTGACACAATTTTGCCGCTCCTCGCCGCATTAAAAGTGGTTATAAACAGTTTTAAAAAGTTTGTTTATAAACAAACAAAATGGCCACCAAAACAGGAAGTAGGTTGATGTACAGTATGTCCACACACAGAAAATACATTCATACACAAGCAGGCTGTATACACCCTTCCTTTTAAATCTCAAGAGCTCATTTGTGTGTTTCTTTCCCCCTGCAGCTATCTTCCACTGAAGTGTCAGGCTGTTTCTTCCTGCAGAGTGCAGACAGCTCTGCCTGTATGTAATTCCTCAGTATGTGAAAGCCCAGACAGCTCAGAGGAGGATTTATCCAGCTTGTAAAAGATAAGAGAGAAGCTGCCCTAATCTAAATAATACACAGGCAGTGTGCAGTGAGGGGCCTGGAGGGGGGAGATGCATCACAGAACCACAACACTGAAGAACTTGGCAGCCTTCCAGACACAGGCTGACAAGTCTGACAAGAGAGAGATAAGTTATTTTATTACAGAGATGATGATAGTAGAACGTGCTGCAGTAAGCCAGAACACATTAGAATAGCTTTTGGAACTTGTAGGATGATAAAAAACAGGATGCAATTTTTGTTACGGAGTCTCTTTAAAGAGACTCTGTAACAACATTTTCATCCTTATTTCTTCTATCCTATAAGTTCCTATACCTGTTCTAATTTGCTCTGTCTAACTGCAGCCTTTCCTAGATGCACAGTGGCTGTATTATCTCTGTTATATGATCTAATCTTCTCATCTCTGTCGGCTCTGTCGGGCTGAGGCAGACTGGAATGTGCTGTGCTGCTTGTGATTGGCCCCCTCCAAGCTCTGTATGACTCACACACTGAGCTATGTCTTTTGTTTGTAAACACTGGATAAAAATGGCAATTACAAGCCAGGATTGCAGCAGGGAGAGGCAGAAACAGCACAGAGGGGCCCAGGAGAACATAATGAATAGAATGGTATGCTTTTTATTGTAAGAATTTTAGATTACAGATTCTCTTTAAGCAAATCAGAGAGATTTGCCATTATTTTAATTGTATGCAGCATTGCGCACTTTTTACGGAAGTTTCTACACACTGCAAGTTTCTGCACACTGCAGAACATTATCTTATCTATAGATAATAGATCTGTAATTTACTATACACAAGTTTCTATGACAATGTCCCGGAAGCCACAATCTTTGTTCTTTACAAGGACAGGCTACATACTTCATTATGTATTGAATATAATTAAGGCACAGCATAATAGGCTTGCATGTTTTTAAGAATATATGCAGCTTTTAATTAAACTAATAATTGAAATGTACCATATACAGTACATCCTCATTGGATGATTTGGGAATATATATATATATATATATATATATATATATATATATATATATATATATATATATATATATATATATATATACAGTGGCTTGCAAAAGTATTCGGCCCCCTTGAAGTTTTCCACATTTTGTCACATTACTGCCACAAACATGAATCAATTTTATTGAAATTCCACGTGAAAGACCAATACAAAGTGGTGTACACGTGAGAACGAAGTGGAACGAAAATCATACATGATTCCAAACATTTTTTACAAATAAATAACTGCAAAGTGTGTTGTGCGTAATTATTGTAGAACCACCTTTTGCTGCAATTACAGCTGCCAGTCTTTTAGGGTATGTTTCTACCAGCTTTGCACATCAAGAGACTGGAATCCTTGCCCATTCTTCTTTGCAAAACAGCTCCAGCTCAGTCAGATTAGATGGACAGTGTTTGTGAACAGCAGTTTTCAGATCTTGCCACAGATTCTCAATTGGATTTAGATCTGGATTTTGACTGGGCCATTCTAACACATGGATATGTTTTGTTTTAAACCATTCTATTGTTGCCCTGGCTTTATGTTTAGGGCCGTTGTCCTGCTGGAAGGTGAACCTCCACTCCAGTCTAAAGTCTTTTGCAGACTCCAAGAGGTTTTCTTCCAAGATTGCCCTGTATGTGGCTCCATCCATCTTCCCATCAACTCTGACCAGCTTCCCTGTCCCTGCTGAAGAGAAGCACCCCAGAGCATGGTGCTGCCACCACCCTATTTGACAGTGGGGATGGTGTGTTCAGAGTGATGTGCAGTGTTAGTTTTCCGCCACACATAGCATTTTGTATTTTGGCCAGAAAGTTCCATTTTGGTCTCATCTGACCAGAACACCTTCTTCTACATGTTTGCTGTGTCCCCCACATGGCTTGTGGCAAACTGCAAATGGGACTTCATACGCTTTTCTGTTAACAATGGCTTTCTTCTTGCCACTCTTCCATAAAGGCCAACTTTGTGCAGTGCATGACTAATAGTTGTCCTATGGACAGATTCCCGCACCTGAGCTGTAGATCTCTGCAGCTCGTCCAGAGTCACCATGGGCCTTTTGACTGCATTTCTGATCAGCGGTCTCCTTGTTCGGCCTGTGAGTTTAGGTGGACGGCCTTGTCTTGGTAGGTTTACAGTTGTGCCATACTCCTTCCATTTCTGAATGATCGCTTGAACAACGCTCCGTGGGATGTTCAAGGCTTTGGAAATCTTTTTGTAGACTAAGCCTGCTTTAAATTTCTCAATAACTTTATCCCTGATCTGTCTGGTGTGTTTTTTGGACTTCATGGTTTTGCTGCTCCCAATACTCACTTAGACAATCTCTGAGGCCGTAACAGAGCAGCTGTATTTGTACTGACATTAGATTACACACAGGTGCACTCTATTTAGTCATTAGCACTCATCAGGCAATGTCTATGGGTAACTGACTGTACTCAGACCAAAGTTGGCTGAATAATTACGCACTCCCCACTTTGCAGTTATTTATTTGTAAAAAATGTTTGGAATCATGTATGATCTCCATTCCACTTCTCATGTGTACACCACTTTGTATTGGTCTTTCACATGGAATACCAATAAAATTGATTCGTGTGTGTGTGTGTGTGTGTGTGTGTGTGTGTGTGTGTGTGTGTGTGTGTGTGTGTGTGTGTGTGAAAGCTTGACTGTTTTGAACAAAACTTGGTATACAGATCTCTTACTACCTGGGATGATATGTTCTGGAGGTCTCGGGTACCCCCTGCACACGTGGGCGGAGCTACAAACAGCAAATCAGATTTCACCCATTCATGTCAATAGAAAATATGTAAAAGGCTGCCATTCTCACAGTAATCAAGCCAGATTCCCCACACTTGCCACAGTTGGTCACTTGGTGACCAAGGTTACAAATCCAGGAAAAGTGGGTGGAGCATAAAACAGCCAATCAAATTTCAGCCATTCATTTTAAATGGGAAAATGTAAACTGCAGCCATTCTCAGACTGTTAATCGCAGGGGTCTCAAACTTGACACAGTTGGTCACTGGGTGAATGCGATTAAGATTCAAGAAAGTGGGTGGAGCCTACAACAGCCAATAAAAATTCACCTATTCATTTCCAAGGGGAATATTTAAACTGCTGCTATTCTCACACTGTTAATGGCAGAGGCTTCAAACTTGCTACAGTCGGTCATTGGGTGACTGAGGTCCAAATTCACTAAAGGGGCGGGGCCACATGCAGCCAATCAGATTTCCTTGGTTGATAAACTACTTCCATTCACACATTTTTGATGCCAATTGGCCATTGAGTGACTGTGTGTCAAGGTAACAAAAAGCGGGTGGAGAAGTAAAATACTGGTGAACTGGTTATTATTGAGGCATAAACCTCATAAGGGGAGCAGCTGAACCAATAACCTTAAGCACAACATTGGAGGAATCAGCTTCTCAAAATGCAAATCAAATTTATTTGTATTCAAAGTACACAAGATAGACCCCCATACCCAACTTCCTCCCCCCTAAAAACAATGCCAACTTCAGAAAGGAGCGCTCCTTGCATACACTCATTCCACGTCCATGCACACTCTGTCCTTGGCCAGGAAGTATGGTGATAAGAAATCTTGGGAACAACGTGACAAAAATATTGCACAGATCCTCTTGTGAGAACAGGTCCTCTTAATGCAGCACTACTGACAAGCCATCATAGTACACTGCTATTCAGAACCAGTTCAATCCACATGAGCCTGCTTAATGTCACAATTCTAAAGTAATTCCGCTTGTGCTGCGCTGACGCAGCGTGGTCACAAGCTCATTACTTCCAACTATGTCCATTGCGTTTATGCTGCCAAACAGCACTCACCAAATCTTCTTTCCTCATGACCCTCTACTCAAAAGTCCAGTCAGGCTTGTATCCGCAGCGTCCCGCGGTATACACCGCCACACTTACTGGTAACGGGGATCACTCAAAGATCTTCTCTGGCCGGCCAGACTTTTACATGCATGAGCGGGCAAGAGGACGCTGTGCTTCCATGCTCTCTTCCAGACGGCTTGTAGCCACGCCTGCATATGCGTTACGCCCACTAGATCACGTGGGATTCCTCAGTGCCAATGCTGTGGATCTCGGAGAGAGGGCATTTCACAGCCCTTTTATCGTCATACTGATATCCTGCCCAGTGGCTTACGCTCACATAGGGGAAGGGTTTTAATTCTTCTGCTGTTCCCATCTCCAGTTCGGGCTGTCATATCTTACGACTCCATGCCTCAAATTAAAGACTATAGACATTTGACGTTACTCCACACTCATCAATTACATCACACTGCCCTATACTGTCATTAAGCTACAAAACAAAACCAGGTTGATCGCTTCACTCTGCTGTTACTGCTTAATAGTATCCCATGCTTAAATCATCACTCCTTTACATAGAGAGCTACACATGAAAAAACAATTATCAGCATTCTCAGCTGTCAGTCATAGGATAAGCCCATCTGTCTGCTAGATAGCTATTCACTAATGACATATTCACCATATTTATCAACATTATCAAACTTATATGAGCCAACTACGCCAAATTATTATTTTATCACTAATATAGTGAACATATACTACAAGTGGCCTCAAATACGCCGGCGAGACGGGAACTACAACATAACCATCAATCAGGCAAAAATACTGTCAGGTTAAAATCAGTATTCAATCCCCCTGGATTTAGGGTTCCTAAGGTGTATATCCACCTACTCTCTACCTGATATAGTAATCTGTCATAGTCCCCTCCCCTTAAGCTTTGCTTGGGCTTAAAAATCCCCTTAAATTTCATCACATTTGGGTCACTATTGTGAAACACTGTAAAATGTGTCCCTAAGAAGCTCTCCTCTTCAGCAACTTTTATATTGGCGACATGTTCTCCTATCCATTTTTTTTAAAGGTCTTCCCGTCTTGCCAACGTACTTCAAGCCGCATGGACAGGTTATCATGTACACTACCCCTGTTGTGTTACCATTAATCAGGGTCCTTATCTCATACTGTCTATCCCCCTTGGCATTTTCGAACATCTTAGTTTTGTGCACTAATTTACAGTAGGAACACCCACCACATGGGTACATACCAACCGGTTTGGGGCCTAAAAAACCCCTTCCTTCTAATCCTGACCTCTGTGGCCTTGAATTAATCTCTGTCTTAACGAGGGCATCTTTTAAATTTGGTGCACTCCTCGCTGTCATTGACGGATATGGGCCTACTATTTTGGCTAGCACTGGGTCACGTCCCATAATGTGCCAGTGTTTATCCAGAATTTCCCTTAACTGTGGCCAGTGTGACCCATATCTAGTTATTAGTCTGACTTGATCATTGTCATCATTTTTTCTCTTTTTCTTTAGAGACATTTGTCGATCCAGATTTCTGGCTCTATCACTTGCCTTCTCTAGAACCTCCTCAGGGTAACCCCGTTTTCTGAATCTATTATTCATTTTTGTTAATTCCTCTTGAAAATCATCATCTCTTGAGCAGTTACGCCTCACCCTCACCATATGACCATAAGGAATTCCCCATTTATGGGTTCTAGGATGGAAACTGTCCCCATGCAGACATTAGTCTCTAGTCTTCCTTTCCCTTTCTTGATCCTAAGATCCAAAAAAGTGATACAGTCATCGTCTATGGGGTACTGATTCTCAAGTTCCGTGCATTGTCATTCAATTCTGTCAAGAAGTTTACTAGAAGTTCACGAGCTCCTCTCCAGACAAGGAGGACGTCATCCACATACCTCACCCAAAGGGCCATATGCGCACCAAAGTCTCGCCTTACATACACCTCCTGACGTTCCCACGCACCTAAATGTAGACATGCATAGGCCGGTGTGCATGCGGCCCCCATCGACGTCCCCCTTGTCTGTCTATACATCACTCCATCTGCCATAAAACAGTTATGCATCAACACCAGTTCTAAGAGATCCATTATCACTTGATTTCTGCCATTAGAGGTACCACTTTCATGTCTCAAAAAGTAGCCAACAGCCTCCATCCCTACTTCATGAGGGATGGAGGTGTATAGAGACTCAATATCTATGCCAACAAGATAATCCCCTTCCCGTACTTCAAAATCTTCTAACATGATCAATAAATCTCGTGTGTCTTTTATGAAAGACGGCATTTTTCCACCATGCCTTTAATACATATATCAATAAACGTCCCAACTTTTTCCAGAGGGCCCTCTATCGCCGATACTATCGGACGTCCTGGGGGCATCGTACGATTTTTATGTATCTTTGGTATTAAGTATAGGCATGGTATTTTATATGATTTGGTCTTCATATAACCATATTCACCCGCCGTTATCAATTCATTTGCTAGCGCTTCATCTAGTATCATATCCCTTTTTTTGATTATTTCAGGGAAGGGGTTATCTCTTAATCTGGCATAGGTATCACCAGATTCCAACTGTCTCTTCAGTTCACAAAAATATGCCTCTTTACTCCACAGCACTATATTTCCTCCTTTGTCACTTCCTCTAATTACTACATCATCCCTCTTTTTAAGTTCTTCCAAAGCCTTTCTCTCATTTTCAGTCAAGTTGTCCCTCTTTTTCCCCTATCTAACCTTTTCAAGGTCTCTTGACACTAGTTCGGAAAAAACCTGAACATTTTTATCAGATGAAATTGATGGCATAAACTTAGATCTTTTTTTAAGATTAGTAGGTGCAATGGATAATTCCTCAGGGCACTCTAAATTTTCTATTAAACCTTCATCAATTAACAATTCTAGGTCTCTAAGGGTCTCTCTTTCCTTTAGTGATACAATTTTTACTTCATCACAGTCAAAACGACCTACCTCTGAACCCTCCTTCACCTGTTTAGCAAACATTTTCTTCAAAAGAACTCTGTGTAAGAACAATTGAATGTCTCGGTATGTATCAAAGGGATCCCCTCCACATACTGGGGAGAAGGACAACCCTCTGTTTAATACCGATGCATGCTCAGGTGTGAGATCAAGGTTGGTCTGATTGACTATGTTGTTAATGTCCTCATTCTGGTCCAAGACCTCAGTTCCTATTGTCTCTTCCCTTTCCTGGGGGGCTGTACCCTTTTCTTCAAGATTGGTTGTATTTCTTGTTTGTTTTTCTTTTTCTGATGGGTAATCCTCTTTTTGGTTCTGCCTCTTTCTACTTCTTTTCTTTCCTCGTCTGTGCTTTGTTCTTCCTCCTCTATCTCCTCTTCCTCTTCTAAAAAAGCAACTGACTTTCCAGAAGAGGAAATCGAGGCCTCACTTTTGTCATCTTCATCCTCATCTTCTAAGTCTATATCTAGTCTGGTCCTGGACCTAGATCTAGCCCTTCCTGGCTTACAATCATAGTGCTCTCCCTCATTCCATTCCTTAATGTCAGTCAAAAACTTGGTTTGTTTCACAATTTTGATCTTTTTTTGTGTGTTCTCAACTTCTCTTTTTACCATATCATTAAATTTTTCAAAATCCTTGTCTGATTTGAAATCTTCCAGTGCTTCTATGCTATGATTGATTTCAGTCTGTAATTCAATCAATTGCACCTTCTCTTCTTTAATCATCAATTTCATCACACTTATGTCGTATTCAATAGCTTTCCTTTTCCACTCAGGCAGGAAGTGAGAGTTTCTCAGATGTCCAGCTGGGACAAAGCGTCCCCTCATACCCCAAGGTACCACCCCTTTGTCAACATAGGAGTGTAAAGTGGACACACTCCACTTCCTCCTTAGGTGTTTCACAGTCAATTTCTTATGAACACGAAATAGTTTCTTTAAATCATTATTTTTATTTTTACTGGCAATGTCAGTTTGATGTTCCTCTTTAAATGCAGAACTAATGTCAGTGTCTATGTCTTCCCCAATCGCGTAAGCCATATTGTTCTACTGGTACTAGGGCTCCCTCATTTAAAATTTCACTAAAAATGTGTTGTATGTAGGGAGTCCTACTATTGTGTATCTCTTTGATCGTATAAAAAAAAAAACGTTCAATCACAGATAGCAATTAGTAACGAAGTAAAATACTGGTGAACTGGTTATTATTGAGGCATAAACCCCATAAGGGGAGCAGCTGAACCAATAACCTTAAGCACAAAATTGGAGGAATCAGCTTCTCAAAATGCATATCAAATTTATTTGTATTTAAAGTACACAAGACAGACCCCCATACCCAACTCCCTCCCCCCTAAAAACAATGCCAACTTCAGAAAGGAGCGCTCCTTGCATACACTCATTCCACGTCCATGCACACTCTGTCCTTGGCCAGGAAGTATGGTGATAAGAAATCTTGGTAACATTGTGACAAAAATATTGCACAGATCCTCTTGTGAGAACAGGTCCTCTTAATGCAGCACTACTGACAAGCCATCATAGTACACTGCTATTCAGAACCAGTTCAATGCACATGAGCCTGCTTAATGTCACAATTCTAAAGTAATTCCGCTTGTGCTGCGCTGATGCAGCGTGGTCATATGCTCATTACTTCCAACTATGTCCATTGAGTTTATGCTGCCAAACAGCACTCACCAAATCTTCTTTCCTCATGGCCCTCTACTCGAAAGTCCAGTCAGGCTTGTATCCGCGGCGTCCCGCGGTATACACCGCCACACTTACTGGTCACTCAAAGATCTTCTCTGGCCGCCCAGACTTTTACATGCATGAGCGGGCAAGAGGACGCTGTGCTTCCATGCTCTCTTCCAGATGGATTGTAGCCACGCCTGCATACGCGTTACGCCCACTAAATCACGTGGGCTTCCTCAGTGCCAATGCTGTGGATCTATTTAAGCTGCTAGTGCTACCATTCTCTTATACTGTTAATAGCAGATGCCTCAAACCTGGTACAGTTGGTCACTGGGTGACTAGGGTTTAAATTCAGAAATGGGGCGGAGCCACAAACAGCCAGATTTTTTTAATGGGAATATACAAAGTATTAATACCAAGGACCCCAAAGCTCATGAACTTCATAATTGAGTGACTGTATGTCAAGGTTAGAAAAAGTGGGCGGTGCCAACAACACATTTTTTTACATGGCAGGGTACCCAAACGTTACACAATTGGCCACTGGGTGACTGGGATGAATATTCAGAAAGTGGGTGGAGCCTACAACAGCCAATCAAAATTCATCTATTGATTTTCAAGGGGAATATTTACAATGCTACCATTCTTACACTGTTAATGGCAGAGGCCTCAAACCTGATACAGTGAGTCATTACGTGACTTGGGTCTAAATTCACTAAAGGGGTGGAGACACAAAAAGCCAATCAGATTTGTTAGACTGATTTCAGCCATTCTGTTATTGGCAGGGTTCTCAAACGTGACACAATTGGCCACTGGGTGACTGGGACTAATATTCAGGAAAGTGGGTGGAGCCTACAGAAGCCAATCAAAATTCACTTGGACTCATTACATATTTTGGACATCGATTACTTTTCCTACAGTATGAGTACTCTTTCTCTTTTTTGCATTGGTTGTTATATTACTATAGAAGAATACATATATACATATAGCCACTTATACAGTGGAGCTCTATTTGTGGATTTATCATTAAAGTGTCTGTTCATTCATTTTAGGCACTAATTATTGGCCTGAGGAAGTAGGGTGACGTGTTGCCATTATTTTTTATCTACATATATGAGGTAAGCCACCTCGTGTTTTGCTTTGTATGGTTAAATTGGGTGCCTCCTTCCCCATTTTTGCCCCCACTATGAAGCATATAGCTTATGTTTCACTGCTCTCTCCTCCAAACAATATATGAGGTTTAAAGTTAAAGCGAATAACCTACATATACAGTCAAGAAAAAAGAATGTACATAATGAACATAAGATCATCTCATCCTTAGCACTTCTTCTTTTATTTTTATTTTTTTTCCAAATGTTTTATTAATGAAGCTGCAGAACTGCGATTACTACAGCAGATTGAAAAAGCTGCAAGTAAAAATGAGGTCATAATTATGGGCGACTTCAACTTTCCAGACATTGACTGGAGTATTGAGGCTGCCCATTCTGGTAAAAGCAGCAGATTTTTGGCAGCACTACAGGACAATTACTCGACTCAAATGGTAACGGAACCAACTAGGGGGAATGCGTTACTGGATCTGATCATTTCTAATATACTAGATAATGTATCAAATGTGCAGGTTCAAGAACATTTGGGAAATAGTGATCACAACATGATAACGTTTGATCTGGTGACTGATAAGCCACGGGGCAGCAGGACTAGTGTTGGGCGAACACCTGGATGTTCGGGTTCGGGAAAGTTCGCCGAACATGGCCGCGATGTTCGGCATGTTCGGGCCGAACCCCGAACTCCCCGAACATCCCGCTTTTGGGGGCCCTATGGGGTCGCAGGCATAAGGGGGGAGCATGCCCCGATCGCGGGGGGGTCGGAAATTCCCCCCACCCCCTCCGCTAGCGCTCCCTCCTCTGCCCGCTTCCCCATACAAAAGTTTAATGAAGTAAAACAGTACCGGTCTGGTGGTAGTGGGTGGCTGGCAGTGGGCGGCACTGTTTAGTGAGTGACTGAGGAGGAGGAGTCCGGAGAGTGACGCGTTGAGGGAGGCCGGGCAGCGGGCGGTTCAGCAGTAGTACGGTACTACTGCTGAACCGCCCGCTGCCCGGCCTCCCTCAACGCGTCACTCTCCGGACTCCTCATCCTCAGTCACTCACTTCACAGTGCCGCCCACTGCCAGCCACCCACTACCACCAGACCGGTACTGTTTTACTTCATTAAACTTTTGTATGGGGAAGCGGGCAGAGGGGGGAGCGCTAGCGGAGGGGGTGGGGGGAATTTCCGACCCCCCCCCGCGATTGGGGCATGCTCCCCCCTATGCCTGCGACCCCATAGGGGGGCAGTATTCGGCCGAACAGGGCCCTGTTCGGCCGAACAGGGGCCCTTTTCGGCCCTGTTCGCGGCCATTTAGTAGTTCGGGGCGAACCCGAACTTAAAAGGCCGAACACCATCAGGTGTTCGGCCGAACTCGAACATCACCCGAACAGGGTGATGTTCTGCAGAACCCGAACAGTGGCGAACACTGTTCGCCCAACACTAAGCAGGACCACTAAAACTATGAATTTTAGAAAAGCAAAGTTCAATCAAATTAGGAAGGCACTAAGTTTGGTGAACTGGGATAATGTACTACAAGGGGAAGACACTGAAGGGAAATGGCAAGCTTTTAAACTTATACTCAATCAATATTGTAGTATGTATATCCCATATGGAAACAAAATATCTAGGAATAAAAAAAGGCCTCTATGGATGAATAGAAAGGTTAAAGATAAAATGAAGAGGAAAAAGAATGCCTATAAGGTCCTAAAACAGGAGGGGACCGAGGCTGCACTAAGCAATTATAAGGAGTGCAATAAAAATTGTAAAAAATAAATTAGGCTGGCAAAGATCAAAGCTGAAAATCAAATCGCTAGGGATATCAAATCTAACCCAAAAAAGTTTTACAAGTACATCAACTCTAAAAAAAGAAAGGCTGACTGTATAGGTCTCCTAAAGGATGAGGGTGGGAACTCAATGGTGGATGACCAAGGTAAGGCAGAGTTATTAAATGCTTTCTTTGTGCTTCTGTCTTCACAAAGGAAACAGCACTGTTGCAAATTACAGAGGCAGAAGAGTCTCAATCTTCTAACTGTAATATTAAATATTTAACGCAGGAAGATGTGAAGGTAAGACTAAATTAAAAATAGACAAGGCACCTGGCCCGGATGGCATGCATCCTCGTGTCCTAAGGGAATTAAGTTCAGTTATAGATAAACCCCTTTATCTTATCTTTTGTGACTCTCTTTCAACTGGCAGAGTCCCAGTGGATTGGCGTACAGCCCACGTTTTCCCATTACTTAAGAAGGGCAAAAAATCAGATCCAGGAAATTATAGACCTGTAAGCTTAACATCAGTTGTATGCAAACTATTTGAGGGGTTACTAAGAGACATGACTTCATAGTAGAAAATAATGGTTGGGCAGCTATCCCAGGAGAGATGGAATGTTCCCCTGTGGATCGTGCGTCAATTGTGGGTATGTGGACAGAAGCAGGACATTCACGAACTTTGATGGTTCAAAAACGTTTGAGATAAGAGCAAACATCAATTGCAACTCAACACGCGTTGTGTATGCGATAAAATGTCCCTGCAATCTTCTGTATATAGGGAAGACAAAAAATCGTTTGAGTAAACGAATTGGAGATCACATTGGAAGTATCAGAAATGGGGACCTTGACAGTCCATTGGGGAAACATTTCATGGAGTATCATGGGGGGAAACCCGATGGCCTGAGGTTCAAAGGAATTATAAAACAACAGATCCCCTTCCGTGGGGGTGACATAGAAAAAGAACTGTATAAAATTGAGCAGATGTGGATCTATCGATTGGGGACCCTTGTCCCAAAAGGTTTAAATACAGACTTGAACTTAGTGTACTTCTTATAAGCTATCAGCTGCTTAGGAAGCACGCGTGCCCTATTAACTCGTCACCAGCAGTGACCTCCTTGCACGCTGAATGCAAAAGAATCGTCCAAAAATACCTATGTACATAGGCCGATACGACAATAAATAGATCACTCTGAAATTACTGATATGTGTTGGATAGTGGAGTGAATACTTAAGCAAGGATGTGTTTCCCACTGAAGTCCAGCCTCCCTCCGTCTGGTGTATTGTGTATACAACAAGTCTTTGCAGCGTTGATGCTGAGTGGGCGTGAGCTGGGAGGAAACGGTATAATAAGGGAAGTGAACGAGCTGCTGCCACTCAACACCTTGAGAGAGCCCCGTGGGCGGGGCGAAACGCGTCGGTGGGCGTGGCTACCGCAGGAGTGCTCGCGCGGTGTCCCCACCTGTGAACGCCGACACACGCTGATCTGGCTCCTAGCATAGGAGTTGAAAAGAAACACAAGCTGCGCTGAGGCCTCAGCAGATGAAAGTGGACTGTGATATAGCGGCAGAGACAGTTGGACATATCCAATGCATTGCGGAAAACGGAGGGCCCTGTGAGCTGGAGCTCACCAACTACTGTGCGCAAGTATCATAGGCTGAAAGCCTCAAGATATCGCCATGTTGTGGAAGCTCATTTGTTTACTGTGACCCCCTGTCAGCATATGCCATCGTATGGATTGTCAGTCTAATGCCAAATACCATCAGTTAAATCGGAAAGGCTACACAGTACTGCAGCTACTAGCCTCATTAGCTATGGGAAGCCGGAAGTAGGATCATCACACTGTGTGAGCGGTGTTCAGGGGGTGGCTGAGGACAAATGGATCGTGGTAGCAGGGTGATTTTTGCATAGGCTGCGGCTGGGCGATTTCACCTTGCATAAAACCTGATCTTGTCCCTCTTAGATTAAGCGCGCATATCCTGGCCAGGTACTATTGTTTTTAAAATTGTGGGTGATTTTAATCATGTTGTGCGATTTTCATGTAGCCAAGGCTAAAATTAAATTGTTTTTGTATGTGCTTTGAGACGGTGGTCCTTTATATGGAATTGTTGTAGAAAATAATGTTATTTCTCAGAATCAACATGGGTTTACTAAAGACAGGTCCTGTTTGACTAACATGCTCAGCTTTTATGAGGTAGTGAACGCTAATATGAATATTGGGAATGCTGTAGATGTGATATACTTGGACTTTGCAAAGGCCTTCGACACTGTTCCCCACAAAAGTCTGGTGCAAAAGTTGAGGATGCATGGACTGGGGAAGAGTCTGTGCGCATGGATAGGAAACTGGCTAATGGACAGAAAACAAAGAGTTGTGGTCAATGGAATCGTACTCAAAATGGGAGACTGTTAGCATTGGGGTACCACAGGGGTCTGTTCTGTGTCCAGTGCTCTTCAATTTATTTATTAATGACCTAGTAGATGCAGTAGTGAGCAATGTTGCTATTTTTGCAGATGATACAAAATTGTGCAGAATCATCAACTCTCAGGAAGATAGTGTCATATTGCAACAGGATCTGGATAGGATGTCTATATAATGGGCACATACATGGCAGATGAAATTCAATGTTGAAAAATGTAAAGTCATGCATTTTGGTCGTACCAATGGTCTAGCACCATACAAAATAAATGGGATACAGTTGGGGACATCAAACTTGGAGAAGGACTTAGGAGTACTCATCGACAACAAGTTAAATAATCGTACTCAATGCCAAGCCGCTGCAGCTAAAGCTAACAAAATTTTGGGATGCATTAAGAGGGAAACAAAAACTTGAGATGCTAGCATAATATTGCCCCTTTTTAACTCTCTAGTAAGGCCACATCTGGAATATGGAATTCAGTTCTGGGCACCACATTACAAAAAAGATATTGCAGTTTTAAAACAGGTGCAGAGACGAGCAACAAAATTGATACGTGGAATGGAAGGTCTCACTTACCAAGAAAGGTTAGATAAACTGAGTTTATTTAGTCTAGAGAAAAGACGCCTTAGAGGGGATCTAATTAACATATATAAATACATCAGAGGGCAATATAATAGCTTGGCGGATGAGCTTTTTGTCCCTAAGCCTTCTCAAAGTACTAGAGGACATGATCTGCGCATGGAGGAAAAAATGTTTTAGCCATTTATTTAGGAAAGGGTTTTTTACAGTAAGAGTGATTAAGATGTGGAATGCATTGCCACAGGAAGTCGTTAAAGGGGAACTTCAGCCTAAACAAACATACTGTCATCAAGTTACATTAGTTATGTTAATTAGAATAGATAGGTAATATAATCTCTTACCCACCCTGTTTTAAAAGAAAAGGCAAATATTTGTGGTTCATGGGGGCTGCCATCTTTGTCATGGGGGCAGCCATCTTTTTGGTGGAAAGGACATGACAAGGAGCAGAAGACACAGTTCCAACTGTCCTGTGTCCTGATTACCCCTCCCAGCTGCACACGCTAGGCTTCAAATGTCAAATTCAAAATGTAAAAAAAAAAATTGCACCAAAACAGCAGAACGAGAGCAACAACATCAGAAATCCCATCATGCCTTGCAGAGCATCAGTGGAAAAAAGCCCGGGCAGTTTTCTTCTGTGCAGCTAAAAATGAGGCTTGTATAAGAGAAACAAAGTTCTGATGCTGTGAAACTGTTAAAGAAACACCAAGCCTTTTCAGTGCTGCTGAGTCGATTTTTAGTCCGGAGGTTCACTTTAAGGCAAACTCTATACCTGCATTTTAAAGGGGCTTAGATGCTTTCCTTGCGTGGAAAGACATCCATGGCTACAATTACTAGGTAATGCCTAATGATGTTGATCCAGGGATTTTATCTGATTGCCATCTGGAGTAGGGAAGTAATTTTTCCCTTTTGGGGCTAATTGGACCATGCCTTGTAAGGGTTTTTTCGCCTTTCTCTGGATCAACAGGGATATGTGAGGGAGCAGGCTGGTGTTGTACTTTATACTGGATGAACTCGATGGACGTATGTCTTTTTTCAACCAAAATAACTATGTAACTATTCATTTTTCACTTTAAACGAAAACATAACAGGTTCAATAATGTCATTGTGTCATTGTACAAAGTACAAGTAAAACGTAGTGCACTCACAATTTTAGTAGTTAAAAATGCGCATATCAGAACAAGTCTTTGAGCTCATCCAGCGTTTGAATTCATCCATTGCTGCAGCACGCATGTGGTTTACCTTTTATGGTGCCCATGCGGGCTGCAGTATGTGGGACGTACGAAAAGAACCCTTAAAAAACGAGTGGGGGAACACATAGCAAATATCAGCAGAGGCTTCAGGGCACATAGTGTATCAAAACATTTTTTGGAAAAACATGATCGTAATCCGGCACTATTGAAATTTTGTGGGGTGCAGAAACTTATAACAAGATGGAGAGGGTGCCATAAAATTAGGGAGATATAAAAAATGGAAACCAGGTGGATTTATGATTTACAAACAATGTCTCCGGGTGGATTAAATGTCGAGCTAGACATTAATTGTTTTATAGCTGATGACTAAGATCTTACTGGTATGACTAGGGTGCATCCTGACTATGCTTGTTATTCCTTCTGCAATGTGTGTTGGGAAGGTTATTATCGGGTAAAGTTGGGTACATTATATTAAGTTTACAATGTAATAACATCTCTAACTCTAATTAAGTTTGATGTATAGTTCTTTGGGGGGGTATGGTTATGCATTATTTGTGTATGAGGAATAGGGGTGATGCATAATTCATGATTTGCTGAAACTGTATTAATATAGATAGGGGATATTATATATATACTATACATTGACTGGCTGGATAAGAGGATGGATCTAATATTTCAGATTAATGAATTCATGTGAGGAGATCCCTCCTGGATTACCTTATGGGTTAATTGTAACGCAGTGGCTTTTTCGTACTAGAAGTCATGTTTGAGCCCTTTAAGCCACCGTCTAAAGCAAACCACCAAAAGAATGGGAGGCCTAATAGAGTATTATGGGTATTGTAGTCCGGATTAGCACGGATTTCCGTGCGAGTAGACCTCGGGCACTTAAGCCTGAATACAGTTACGGGAATCCTGCCCGGACAAATATTTTAATTGGTATTTATTTTGCTATTATTATACTGTCTTTCCCCTAACCGATTACCAATTAAAAGAAAGGTGCCCGATTAAAAATCGAGCTTGGGAAGGCGGAAATACCGTTTTACCCAAAAACATTCTGGGAAATGTAGGCTTTTGAGAGATGCTGCAGAACCATGTGCCCGCTCGCATTAGCATTGAACATATAGGGAACCAATCACGGAGGAGGAGGAAGTGATGACTGAATTATGCAACCCCCCGTGACATCAAAGACCATGTGACAATGAGGAGGAAGTATATAGCGTCCCCTCGCTCCGATTGGCAGTAGCCCCTGATGAGTTATTTGACGAAACCGGTTGGGCGTGGCCTAAGGAGCGAGGGACGCTGGATGAGCTCAAAGACTTGTTCTGATATGCGCATTTTTAACTACTAAAATTGTGAGTGCACTACATTTTAATATTTTTATTAAAGAAGGTTTTACACTATGTCTGGCCTTATTTGAGCCCTAGGAAATATTGCCAACCAAGAAGCAGAAGTTGATGTTACTATAAAAGCGATTGCTGCTGGTCTGTATCGGGTCAGCCTGACTATGCGGTGAGAGGCTTTATTGATTGTTTGGTGTAAAGCTTCACTGGTTGGTGACGGAGCACTGGGAGTTAATGTGAGATCTGGGAGCACTGGTGCATTTTTTCCACGTTCTGACCATACAGAGTTACACTATTGCAGTGTTTTTTTTGTCTTTTTTGAGCGATTAGAAAACGACATACGGAGATATCAAGGTATTACTGGCTGGGCCACAAACGAGATTTGCTGATCCTGAGAGGGGCAGCTGACTTATCTGGTGAGCGTATATTGAACCTTATACTTCAGGAGAGACGTGGAATCTGTATCTACCCATAGGAGCTTTGGGAGAAATTTTATGTGGACTTTCTATGTCTGGACTTTTTATTTGCTCTTGAAGGGACATTAGTAAACATGTTATGCATTTTCTCCACAATCTATGATGTTTAGACATTTTTAGTGCCCCTATTATATCATTTAACATTTTTGAAATAGTGATACACACACTTTTAATAGGAGCGAACCAGGTTTAAGGTTATTTTACATTACAGAAAAGAGGCGACTGATAAGAGGAGCGCACATTGGAGGTTTTTTTATTGATAATTTTTAATTTGTGATACACCTGTGCAGCATACTCAGTTTATGATGGAGTTTTTTGACATCCGGAATAGAGGTATTATTGATATAGATAAACTTTTCGTAAAAGAACCAGATCAGAGTCATCAAAATGCAGAGCAGTGATGCTCAAATACCCCTTTTTAAAATTCGAGTTTGGTCGAATTCGAATAGTAAATTATTCGAGGTCAGTCGAATATTCGAGTCGAATAATTTTTACTATTCGATTCGACCTCGGACTTCGAGCTCACTATTCGAGTCGGTATTCGAGCTAACTATTCGAGCTGACTATTCGAATTGGCCTTAAATAGCCTTCCAACACTTGTTTTGAGGGTGAATGATGCAAGAAACCTCTTTTTTTCCAAGTAACAACAGCAAGTGATTATGTGGGGATGTTCCTTTAAAAAAAAATGTGGAAAGAGAAGTTGTGTCCTTAATTTTGTTCAGTAGTGTTACTGTATATACTTGTTCTTCTTCTTCTTTATCTTTCTTCTTCTTCTTCTCGATCTTCTTCTTCTATATCTTCTTCTTCTTCTTCTATATCTTCTTCTTCTTCTTCTATATCGTCTTCTTCTTCTTCTATATCTTCTTCTTCTTCTTCTATATTGTCTTCTTCTTCTTCTTCTTCTTCTTCTTCTTCTTCTTCTTCTTCTTCTTCTTCTTCTTCTTCTTCTTCTTCTTCATCTTCTTCTTCATCTTCTTCTTCTTCTTCATCTTCATCTTCTCCTTCCTTTTCAATATCGTCTTCTTCTTCTTCACGTATTTCTCTTTTCAATTTTTTTTTTAAAGAAATGCAGCTATTTTTGAGCGTAACAAATAGCTGGTGGGCGCACGCATGTTGGAAGCGCCATTGTATGTGCTCCCTGGCAGTGGAAACACAAAGACAGCAGGAGGTAAATTCAGCAGCAGGAGGAGGAGGATGAGTGTGTGGCAGCAGGCAGTCAATGAGGCAGGCAGCTCGCCGTGACATAATAGCCCTGGTACCTAGCGGTGATACCAGGGCTGTAAATAAACACAACAGGAGGTCCCAGACAGCGGTCGTGCAGCCCACATTGTGTCCAATACACAACTGGGACAACACAGTTTTCAACCCGGGCACCTCAGAAAAATTAAACCTTTTTTTTTTTTTTAATGGTTTGTTTGGTTTTTGGTTTTGCAACCAATATAGCTATTGTTTGACGTAATAGCTGGTGGCAGAGTGGCAGCAGAAGGTAAATCATCTGTGTACCCTGGCAGTGGGAAACACAGACAGACAGCAGCAGCAGGAGGAGGAATGGAGGAGTAGGCGAGCAGCTACTGTTTGACGTAATAGCTGGTGGCAGAGTGGCAGCAGAAGGTAAATCATCTGTGTACCCTGGCAGTGGGAAACACAGACAGACAGCAGCAGCAGCAGCAGCAGGAGGAGGTATGGAGGAGCAGTGTGAGTGTGGCAGCAGGTAGGCAGCGTGACATAATAGCCCTGGTACCTAGCGGTGATACCAGGGCTGTAAATAAACACAACAGGAGGTCCCAGACAGCGGTCGTGCAGCCCACATTGTGTCCAATACACAACTGGGACAACACAGTTTTCAACCCGGGCACCTCAGAAAAATTAAACCTTTTTTTTTTTTTAATGGTTTGTTTGGTTTTTAGGTTTAGCAACCAATATAGCTATTGTTTGACGTAATAGCTGGTGGCAGAGTGGCAGCAGAAGGTAAATCATCTGTGTACCCTGGCAGTGGGAAACACAGACAGACAGCAGCAGCAGGAGGAGGAATGGAGGAGTAGGCGAGCAGCTACTGTTTGACGTAATAGCTGGTGGCAGAGTGGCAGCAGAAGGTAAATCATCTGTGTACCCTGGCAGTGGGAAACACAGACAGACAGCAGCAGCAGCAGCAGGAGGAGGTATGGAGGAGCAGTGTGAGTGTGGCAGCAGGTAGGCAGCGTGACATAATAGCCCTGGTACCTAGCGGTGATACCAGGGCTGTAAATAAACACAACAGGAGGTCCCAGACAGCGGTCGTGCAGCCCACATTGTGTCCAATACACAACTGGGACAACACAGTTTTCAACCCGGGCACCTCAGAAAAATTAAACCTTTTTTTTTTTTTTAATGGTTTGTTTGGTTTTAGGTTTTGCAACCAATATAGCTATTGTTTGACGTAATAGCTGGTGGCAGAGTGGCAGCAGAAGAAGGTAATTCTGTGTACGCTGGCAGTGGGAAACACAGACAGACAGCAGAAGGGCAGTACACAGCAGCCCACTGTAGGTGTAAAATGTGTGGCTGCAGGCGACGTAATAGTCAAAGTGAACCAGGCTGGCTTAGTGAGCAGGAGCCAGGAGGTGGTAAAGGGTGGTAAGGCACATTAACGATGGTTCCGGCAGCCAGTTCATGTCCCCCTCTCGCCGACAACAGGGGCCAGGAACTCGCCTTCCACCCACGCCTGGTTCATCTTGAGAAACGTCAGTCTGTCCACAGACTTGTGAGACAGACGTGAGCGTTTCTCGGTGACCACGCCACCAGCTGCACTGAAGCAGCGCTCGGACAGCACGCTGGAAGGGGGGCAGGACAGCACTTCCAGGGCGTACTGCGCCAGCTCGCTCCAGATCTCCATGCGCTTGACCCAATACTCCATGGGATCAACAGGGGCATCGCTGTCAAGCCCGCTGTACGACCCCATGTAGTCAGCCACCATGCGGGTCAGGCGCTGGCTGTGACCGGAGGAGGATGCTGCTGCATGCATCTCCTCTCTAGTCACTGCTGCCGGAGCCTCTACAGTCCTGTAGAGCTCGTGGCTGAGAGACAGCAGGTCTGTGGGGCGCTTGCTGCTGCTGGATGCAGGCACCTGCTGCTGCCTCTGTGCTGGCTGCTGGACAGTGGGGGTGGAAGGCTGGGGGAAGGCTTCCTCCAAGCGCTCAACAAGGGCCTGCTGCAAGCTCCTTATTTGTTGCGCTGGGTCTCCTCCTGCAGGCGGCAGGAACTGGCTCAACTTCCCCTTGAGGCGTGGGTCCAACATCATGCTGATCCAGATGTCCTCCCTCTGCTTCATCTGGATCACCCTGGGGTCCCTGCGCAGGCACGTCAGCATGTGCGCTGCCATTGGGAAGAGGCGGGCCACGTCTGCTGGCACATCGACGTCAGTGCTGTCCTCATCCTCCTCCTCTGCCGCCTCATCCTCTCTCCACCCCCGCACCAACTCAGCTGCGCTGTGCTGATCCCCCTCATCAGCAACCAGGTCAGGGACCTCCACCAAGTCCTCCTCCTCCTCCCCCTCAGAGGTGGACTGCGCAGCTGGTTGCCGCTCCTGCTGGTCCAAGGCTGCCGCTCCCTGTTCCAGCAAAGCATCGAGGGCCCTGTTCAGCAGAGAAACCAGGGGCACCCACTCGCAGACCATAGCATGGTCCCTGCTCACCATGTTTGTGGCCTGCAGGAAGGGAGCCAGCACTAAGCACACCTGCTGCATGTGCCTCCAGTCATCATCGGGGACGATGGACGGGAAGTTGCTGGTCTTGTCCCTTCTCAGAGCTGCGGAAACAGTGGCCAGGGCAAGGTACTGTTTGACAGCGCGCCTCTGTTCAACCAGACGCTCCAACATCGCCAGGGTGGAGTTCCAGCGAGTCGGAACGTCAAGGATCAGCCGATGGCGTGGCAGATCCAGCTCCTTTTGCACGTCTTCCAGGCTCGCACAGGCTGCAGCCGAGCGCCGGAAGTGACGCACAACATTCCTTGCCGTTTCCAGCAGTTCGCCCATCCCCTGGTAGGTGCGCAGGAACTTCTGCACCACCAGGTTCAGCACGTGGGCAAGACAGGGGATGTGGGTCAGGTTTCCCCTGTGTATTGCGGCAACCAGATTGGCCCCATTGTCGGCCACCACCTCTCCGACTCTGAGGCCTCTGGGGGTCAGCCAAATCCTCTCCTGCTCCTGGAGTTTGGCCAACACATGGGTTGCCGTCAGCTTGGTCTTCCCAAGGCTGACCAAGTGCAGCAGCGCTTGGCAGTGGCGGGCCTTCACGCTGCTGCTGAGGCGGGGGGTTTGGCCAGGTGTGCCGGAGGATGGCAGAGGATCGGAGGAACCCGCTGCAGTTCCCCTGACCCTGCGGGGTGGCACCACCCACTGTGTTGCTGCTGCTGCTGTGCCCGCTGCTGCTCTCCCATCCTCACCCCCTTCCACCAAGCTGACCCAGTGGACAGTGAAGGACAGGTAGCGGCCTGTCCCGAAGCGGCTGCTCCAGGAGTCCATGGTGACGTGGACCCTTTCACCAACCGCGTGCTCCAGCCCTCGCTCCACATTGGCCATCACAAAGCGGTGCAGTGCAGGAATGGCCTTGCGGGAGAAAAAGTGTCTGCTGGGGAGCTGCCAGTCTGGGGCTGCGCAAGCAAGCAGCGCACGAATGTCGCTCCCCTCCTGCACGAGCGTGTACGGCAGGAGTTGGGAGCACATGGCCCGTGCCAGCAAGCCGTTCAGCTGCCGCACGCGACGGCTGCTGGGAGGCAGAGCCCTAACCACCCCCTGGAAGGACTCGCTCAAAAGGCTCTGGCGTGGCCTTTTGCTGACACGGGAATCAGCAGACACAGCAGAGGAGGCCACTGAGGACTGGCTGCCAGAACAGGCCTCAGTGTCGGCGGCAGGAGTTGCAGAGGGGGGAGGAGCAGTGCATTTCCGCACTCCTGCTGGTGCTGCTGGAGGAGCAGGAGGGCGGGTGGCTGCTGTTGCTGCTGCTGCTGCTGAAGGCTGTGCAGTGATGGGTGTGGTGCCACTGCCAGCAGCAGATGCCTTCAGCCTCTGGAACTCCTCATGCTGGTGGAAATGTTTAGCCGCAAGGTGGTTGATGAGCGAGCTGGTGCTGAACTTTAAGGGGTCTGCACCTCTGCTCAACTTCCGCTGACAGTGGTTGCAAGTGGCGTACTTGCTGTACACAGTGGGCATGGTGAAAAACCGCCAGATTGGTGACAGAAACTTCCCCCTACGGCATGGAAGCGCTGCTGCCTGTCTCCCTGTGGTGGTTGGGGGGGGGGCTTGGGTGCGGCTGGGGGTGGTACTGGCTGATGCTGCTGCTGCTGCTGCTGAGCCTGAGACACCAGCAGGCTGTGGGACGCTGCCAATGCTTGCAATGATGCGCCTCCTTGCAAGGCCCACAAGCGCATCCTCCTCCTCCTCCTCAGAGCTGCTGAGGACGACATCCCCTGGAGGTGGTGGCACCCAGTCTCTGTCTGTCACCGGGTCATCATCATCCTCCCCCTCCTGAAACATGTCCTGCTGGGATGAGGACCCCCCAAACTCCTCTTCTGATGCATGGATGGGCTGCTTGACTGTCGCCACAGTCTTGCTGTCCAATCCCTCATCCCCCAAAGTGCCCATCAGCATCTCCTCCTCAAGATCGCCAACAACAGCAGACAATTTACTCATGATGCCTGGGGTCAAAAGACTGCTGAATGACAGGTCGGCGAGTGACGGTGAACTGGCCTCCTCCCCAGACCCTGCTGGGCGGCTGCTGCGAACAGGGGTGGTGGTGGTGGTGAGGGTGGAGGCCTCGGATGCAGAGCTGATGGCGGGCTGCTCATCCTCCGTCATGAGTTGCACCACAGTGTCTGCATCCTTTTCCTCAATGGGACGTTTCCGACCCGGCTGGAGGAAAATGGGAGCAGGTGCTACACGCTGCTGCTGCTGTGTCTCTGCAGCGTGAGTTGCAGATGCTCCTGCTGGGCGGCGCCCAAGGCGTCCACGGCCAGTGGCTATGGGAGGAATGTTAGCCACTGACGCTGCTGCTGCTGCTGCGGAACTGTGCATGGTGGCGCGCCCGCGGCCGCGGCTTGCCACAATGCTGCTCCCTCTCCTCCTGATTCCCTTGCTGCCCTTCCCCTTGCCCAAACCGCGCTGGCTGCCACTTCCAGACATCTTAAATGTTTTGGGCGTATAGACAAAAGTTTTGTAAAAGGGCGGGTGAAAAGTGGGGTACTTTAATGGAGTGGGTTGGTTGGTGAGGTGACTGAGTGAGTGTCCCCTAGTACAGTAAGTAAGTAGTAACAGTCAGGAAGTACAACTAGCAGTTACAATAATCAGTAGTAATCACAAGTAAATTTAGTGTGTGTACACTCAGACAGTGAGTGCACGCACGCAGGAGCTAGTAGCCTATGAACACAGTGACTGAGTGTCCTAGACTCCTAGTACAGTAAGAGTAAGTAGTAACAGTAAGTAGAACTAACTAATTACAATAATCAATCAGCGATCAGAAGGAAATGGAGTGTGGGTGTGTGTACACTCAGACAGTGAGTGCACGCACGCAGGAGCTAGTAGCCTATGAACACAGTGACTGAGTGTCCTAGACTCCTAGTACAGTAAGAGTAAGTAGTAACAGTAAGTAGAACTAACTAATTACGATAATCAATCAGCGATCAGAAGGAAATGGAGTGTGGGTGTGTGTACACTCAGACAGTGAGTGCACGCACGCAGGAGCTAGTAGCCTATGAACACAGTGACTGAGTGTCCTAGACTCCTAGTACAGTAAGAGTAAGTAGTAACAGTAAGTAGAACTAACTAATTACAATAATCAATCAGCGATCAGAAGGAAATGGAGTGTGGGTGGTGTGTGTACACTCAGACAGTGAGTGACCGCACGCAGGAGCTAGTAGCCTATGGACAGTGACTGAGTGTCCTAGACTCCTAGTACAGTAAGAGTAAGTAGTAACAGTAAGTAGAACTAACTAATTACAATAATCAATCAGCGACCAGAAGGAAATGGAGTGTGGGTGGTGTGTGTACACTCAGACAGTGAGTGACCGCACGCAGGAGCTAGTAGCCTATGAACACAGTGACTGAGTGTCCTAGACTCCTAGTACAGTAAGAGTAAGTAGTAACAGTAAGTAGAACTAACTAATTACGATAATCAATCAGCGATCAGAAGGAAATGGAGTGTGGGTGTGTGTACACTCAGACAGTGAGTGCACGCACGCAGGAGCTAGTAGCCTATGAACACAGTGACTGAGTGTCCTAGACTCCTAGTACAGTAAGAGTAAGTAGTAACAGTAAGTAGAACTAACTAATTACGATAATCAATCAGCGATCAGAAGGAAATAGAGTGTGTGTTGTGTGTGTACACTCAGACAGTGAGTGCAGTGCGCACACGCAGGAGCTAGTAGCCTATATGAACAGTGACAGTGAGTGTCCCTACGGGTACAGTAAGAGTAAGTAGTAAGTAAGTACAACTAACTAACAATAATCTATCAGTAATCAGAAGGAAATAGAGTGTGTGTACACACAGACAGTGAGTGAGTGCACACACGCAGGAGCTAGCTAGTAGCCTATAAACAGTGACAGTCAGTGAGTGTCCTAGTCCTAGTACAGTATAACTACAATACTATTAGTAAAGGACAGCAGAAATACTGGTATAGATGAGAGAAATAAACAGAGGACAGCTGCCCACAGAGGCAAGGCCCCCCTGAGGCCTAAACCTGTAAGCTTGCAGCAGCTGCCTGTCTCTAATGTAACACACAAGCTACTAACTAAAATACAATGTCTATCTAACTAACAACAATATAGGTGTATATGGCAGGTGTAGGTGAGCAAAAACGCTAGGTAAATGATCACAATAGAGCACTTGCTAAGCCAAAGCACAAAGGAGCAACTCTCTCTCTGTACAAGTCTCAGGCAAGCATGGAGAAACGGAACATGGCGGCCGCTATTTATAGGGTAGGGGCTGGCCAGGGTCCCCCTCTGTGATTGGCTGCCGTCAGAGGGCCTGGGAGCCCTCTGATTGGCTCTAAGGACATCAATCTGGGCTATGACGCTATTCGAGCTCGGTACCGAGCTCGAATAGCGCCGGGTTGCTCGAATAGCTCGAATAGTGAATGGGCTATTCGAGTGTACTCGGATAGCCCATTCGAATAGCTACAGCTATTCGGAGCTCGAATACCGAGCTCGAATAGCTGAAAAAGAGCTCGAATATTCGAGCTACTCGAATATTCGAGCTCTGCTGAGCACCACTAATGCAGAGGGTTTATTTAAGCAGCTGCAGCATTTGATGATTAGAGAAACCAATACTTGGTGGGATTTAGCTGGCCGTAGCCTCCCTGGCGTTCTATTTCCCCAGGATTTCCGTGCAAGAAGTGGTTCAATTAATTTCCAATCATTTTAAACTTCTTTTTCTTTTTGCAATCATTTTTTTTTATTTGGTCGGGATCCCCCTTCTGGGGGGGGTGGGGGGGTGTCCCTGTTCTTTTTAGGCTGTTGGTGGCCTTTGGGGACCCCCCCTTCTGGGCAGGGAGGGGGGCCCTGTCCTTTGCAGGCTGTGGGGTGTCCCCATTCTATGCTGGCTGGTAGTGACCCCCCTTCTGGGCAGGGAGGGGGGCCCTGTCCTTTGCAGGCTGTGGGGTGTCCCCATTCTATGCTGGCTGGTAGTGACCCCCCTTCTGGGCAGGGAGGGGGGCCCTGTCCTTTGCAGGCTGTGGGGTGTCCCCATTCTATGCTGGCTGGTAGTGACCCCCCTTCTGGGCAGGGAGGGGGGCCCTGTCCTTTGCAGGCTGTGGGGTGTCCCCATTCTATGCTGGCTGGTAGTGACCCCCCTTCTGGGCAGGGAGGGGGGCCCTGTCCTTTGCAGGCTGTGGGGTGTCCCCATTCTATGCTGGCTGGTAGTGACCCCCCTTCTGGGCAGGGAGGGGGGCCCTGTCCTTTGCGGGCTGTGGGGTGTCCCCATTCTATGCTGGCTGGTAGTGGCCGGTGGGGACCCCCCTTCTGGGCAGGGAGGGGGGCCCTGTCCTTTGCAGGCTGTGGGGTGTCCCCATTCTATGCTGGCTGGTAGTGGCCGGTGGGGACCCCCCTTCTGGGCGGGGGGGGGGGTGTCCCCGTCCTTTGCGGGCTGTGGGTGGCCTTTCCCTCCCTCTTCCCATCCCCTGTGCAAGCCCCCCCTTCCCCCTGAACCCCTTCCCTCGGTGTGAGTCCTGTTCTACTCACCCAGGCTGTCTCCAGCGGCGGCGGCGCAGAATCCCTTCTTCCTCCATCCCCGAAGTCTCATGCTCTGTGTAATTACCGCTACGAGGCTTGGTGACGTCACTGAGCCTCGTAGCAGTAACGTCACAGGCCGGGACTTCGGCGTTAGAGAAAGAAGGGATTCTGCTGGCGCCGCTGGAGACAGCCTGGTGAGTAGAACAGGACTCACACCGAGGGAAGGGGTTCAGGGGGAAGGGGGGGCTTGCATGGGGGATGGGAGGGGGGAGGGAAAGGCCACCCACAGCCCGCAAAGGACGGGGACCCCCCCCCCCCCCCCCTCCGCCCAGAAGGGGGGTCCCCGCCGGCCACTACCAGCCAGCATAGAACGGGACACCCCCCCCTTGCTGCACAGAGGGGATCCCCGCCGGCCACTACCAGCCCGCATAGGGAATCCCCCTGCACAGAGTGGACACCCGTCCGCACACATAGGGGGAATCCTTGCACGCAGCACATTCTCTGCCCCGCCAGCTGCACAGGGATTCCCCAGGGTGGCTGGATGCTTGTTCTGTATGCTGGGGGTAGCACAGATCGCTACCCACAGCGTGCAGTCAGGCATCCAGCCATCCTGGGGAATCCCTCTGATGAGGGAAAATTGCAGCGGGCGGTGCAGAGAAACAGGAAATCTCCCTGGCGGGATTGACGAGCTCAGCTCGTCCAAAACACTTTCAGCAAGTTTTTGCTGGACGAGCTGAGCTCGTCCAGAACGCTAGGGAGGTTAAAAAGCAAGCAACAGAAGGTATTGTCCCTAGAAGATATAGATGGGATGTCCTGCCCAATGATGGGGAGGAAAATGATGAAAATGACAGGGAGCTAGGAGAGTTCTTGAATAATTGTGGCATCAACCTTCTCAAATTGTTGGCAAAAAGGAAACAGAATAGATTGGATAGGCTAGGCAAAGAAATTGAGAGTATTAAGAATAAATTAGAACCTCTTAAAGAAGATGAGGAATTCAAAACTAATGCAAAAACACTCAGCCAGGTAGTTCAAAAGTGTGAGAAGGAAGTGTGTGAGATTAGAATTAGCAGATTTCAGAATGATTGGCAGGATTATAAGAAAAAAGTGGCTTATAAGTGGCAAGTGGAACAAAATAAGAGGAAAAGGAAGGAGGAGGAATTGAAAAAGGTGAGTATTAACAAACAGGAGAATAGTGATGAAATGGAAGCCAGTGGGGGTGGGATGCCTAATTTTGAACAAGAAAGAGTACAGGATGGTACAGTAGCCCACTGGAATAGGGGGGATATAGTACCCAAGCCTGGAAGAGGGGCATATGGATCACCGAATAGAAGGCACCCCAGATTTGAAAGAGAAGACCCATGGGAAGCCCCGAGATATAATAGAGGGAGAGGCCAGAGGGGTAACAGAGGACCATATGGGGGAGTACCCAGAAACCACACAGTAATGCATAACTATAGTCCATACGGGAGAAACCCAGCAAAGGGCAGTTGGGAGGAAAGAGAGAGGAGAAATGAGATGTTACCAACTTACAATAGGTTTGAACCCCTTGATTGGGAAACAGATGAGGTTGTACATCACCATTTTTTAGGGGACAGAAGGGGAGGACAGGACCAATGGCAGGAAATAGAATACCAAATACGGAATACAAGGAAAAGAGAAATAGAAGAGGAAAGAGAGGGGGCAGATGTGAAAAGAAGGAAATAAAAACACTGGTATATTTAACATTAGTGGGGTAGAGGTCACCCCAGCTAAAATGAAAATCCTCGACAAAGGTCTTAAATATGCCCCCAAACAGGGCGTAAATAAATTTGATGTGTATATTGATACCCACAAATTTATTAGGAAAATGAATATTAAAAAAATATTTTCTATCAAAGGAGGGACCCACAAACAGGGCCAACCAAGGGGGAATAAGGCAACAATTTTGTCATACTAATTTAAGAAATCGCTCGACATTTAATCCACCAGACTTAATGAAAGACAGTACTGTCAAAAGCTTCAAGAATATGGTGTTAAAAGATCTAGAAGGATTAAAGATGAAAAACAATAGAGTAGAATGGAAACAGATTAATGAACTTAGTAAAATGAAGGAAATTCTTATCAGACCGGCCGATAAAGGAGGGGGGGGGGGGGTGGCCATCATGCATCAATCACAGTATAAACAGGAAGTATATAACATTCTTGGGGATACTGCCACCTATAGGCAATTGAAATGTGACCCAACAGGTGAATATAAAGAAGTAATGAGGAATATACTTAGGAAGGGGCTTGATAAAGGCATATTAAATGATGCCGAATTCAGGTATTTAGTGATAGATGCACCCCGCATACCTGTAATATACATTAATCCTAAAATCCATAAGAACCAGACCCACCCACCGGGCATGCCAATTATTAGTGGGATAGGGGTGTTGAACCAGAGATTAGGGGAGTATGTGGACCAGTTTTTGCAGCCGGTTGTAGGGACCTTACCACATCTATTGAAAGACACCAAGCATTTTTTGCAAACAATTAATGGTATTCGTATTGATGATAGGAGCATCCTTGTTACTGCGGATGTAACAGCCCTTTACACGATAATCCCACATGAGAAGGCATTGGTAGCGGTTAGGAAAGCATTGGAGGAACAAAATTTACTGGGGGTAGACCAGATTGAGTTTATTCTGGAGGTGTTACAGTTCACTTTATCACATAATTATTTTTGGTTTGATAATACATTTTATTTACAAAAGGTGAGCTGCGCTATGGGTGCTAAATACGCACCCAGCGTAGCAAATATTTTTATGGACCAATGGGAAAGGCATATTTTGGGTAAGGCACAAAGTAGTAGGGTAAATAATTGGCAAAGGTTCATAGACGATTTATTTTGGATCTGGAAAGGAAATGTAGAACAACTGAACCAATATGTGCAGTGGTTAAATGAGAACCAAATGGGAATTGAGCTCACTGTGAAATGTAGTACTGAGGAAATTGAGTTTCTTGATGTAGTGGTGATGAAAAGAGAGGGCACGTTGGGAAGTAAAACCTTCTTCAAAAAAACTGATAGGAACTCGTACATACCTTTGCAAAGTTGCCACCACCCTAAGTGGATGGCTAATATCCCTAAAGGACAGCTCAGCAGAATACTAAGGAATTGCTCTAGCATTAGTGATTATATTATGCAGGCTGAAATGCTAATAGAAAGATTTATTGAAAAAGGGTACAGCAGACATTATTTGGAAACGATTTCGGAGGAGGTTATGTGTGGGGGAAGGGATAGATTATTACAGGTGTCCAACAATGCTGATAACCGTGATACCATTATGCCCAGTGCCTTTGAATATGCAGCAATGTTGCAATTTAATTCCCAATATAAACAGGTTGAGAGAATTTTTAAAAAAAACATTGGGGCTTATTGAGGAATGACCCCACTCTGGGAAAAGTACTCCCTCAACAACCTAAATTTATTTACAGGCGGGCACAAAATTTGCAACAGAGGCTGGTAAAAACATATGTGGAGGGCCCCAGGGTGAATAATAGAACGGACACATGGGGCAACGTAGGTTTTTATCCATGTCGACAATGCACCACATGTGAAATGGCACAGGGAGTGAAGTTAAAAGAAGTAACGTCCAATCAAACAGGAAGGAACTTCAAGATCAACGAATTCATCCATTGCTGCAGCACGCATGTGGTTTACCTTTTATGGTGCCCATGCGGGCTGCAGTATGTGGGACGTACGAAAAGAACCCTTAAAAAACGAGTGGGGGAACACATAGCAAATATCAGCAGAGGCTTCAGGGCACATAGTGTATCAAAACATTTTTTGTAAAAACATGATCGTAATCCGGCACTATTGAAATTTTGTGGGGTGCAGAAACTTACAACAAGATGGAGAGGGTGCCATAAAATTAGGGAGATATCAAAAATGGAAACCAGGTGGATTTATGATTTACAAAACAATGTCTCCGGGTGGATTAAATGTCGAGCTAGACATTAATTGTTTTATAGCTGATGACTAAGATCTTACTGGTATGACTAGGGTGCATCCTGACTATGCTTGTTATTCCTTCTGCAATGTGTGTTGGGAAGGTTATTATCGGGTAAAGTTGGGTACATTATATTAAGTTTACAATGTAATAACATCTCTAACTCTAATTAAGTTTGATGTATAGTTCTTTGGGGGGGTATGGTTATGCATTATTTGTGTATGAGGAATAGGGGTGATGCATAATTCATGATTTGCTGAAACTGTATTAATATAGATAGGGGATATTATATATATACTATACATTGACTGGCTGGATAAGAGGATGGATCTAATATTTCAGATTAATGAATTCATGTGAGGAGATCCCTCCTGGATTACCTTATGGGTTAATTGTAACGCAGTGGCTTTTTCGTACTAGAAGTCATGTTTGAGCCCTTTAAGCCACCGTCTAAAGCAAACCACCAAAAGAATGGGAGGCCTAATAGAGTATTATGGGTATTGTAGTCCGGATTAGCACGGATTTCCGTGCAAGTAGACCTCAGGCACTTAAGCCTGAATACAGTTACGGGAATCCTGCCCGGACAAATATTTTAATTAGTATTTATTTTGCTATTATTATACTGTCTTTCCCCTAACCGATTACCAATTAAAAGAAAGGTGCCCGATTAAAAATCGAGCTTGGGAAGGCGGAAATACCGTTTTACCCAAAAGCATTCTGGGAAATGTAGGCTTTTGAGAGATGCTGCAGAACCATGTGCCCGCTCGCATTAGCATTGAACATATAGGGAACCAATCACGGAGGAGGAGGAAGTGATGACTGAATTATGCAACCCCCCGTGACATCAAAGACCATGTGACAATGAGGAGGAAGTATATAGCGTCCCCTCGCTCCGATTGGCAGTAGCCCCTGATGAGTCATTTGACGAAACCGGTTGGGCGTGGCCTAAGGAGCGAGGGACGCTGGATGAGCTCAAAGACTTGTTCTGATATGTGCATTTTTAACTACTAAAATTGTGAGTGCACTACGTTTTAATATTTTTATTAAAGAAGGTTTTACACTATGTCTGGCCTTATTTGAGCCCTAGGAAATATTGCCAACCAAGAAGCAGAAGTTGATGTTACTATAAAAGTGATTGCTGCTGGTCTGTATCGGGTCAGCCTGACTATGTGGTGAGAGGCTTTATTGATTGTTTGGTGTAAAGCTTCACTGGTTGGTGATGGAGCACTGGGAGTTTATATGAGATCTGGCAGCACTGGTGCATTTTTTCCACGTTCTGACCATACAGAGTTACACTATTGCAGTGTTTTTTTGTCTTTTTTGAGCGATTAGAAAACGACATACGGAGATATCAAGGTATTACTGGCTGGGCCACAAACGAGATTTGCTGATCCTGAGAGGGGCAGCTGACTTATCTGGTGAGCGTATATTGAACCTTATACTTCAGGAGAGACGTGGAATCTGTATCTACCCATAGGAGCTTTGGGAGAAATTTTATGTGGACTTTCTATGTCTGGACTTTTTATTTGCTCTTGAAGGGACATTAGTGAACATGTTATGCATTTTCTCCACAATCTATGATGTTTAGGCATTTTTAGCAACCTGTAGAGCGCCCCTATTATATCATTTAACATTTTTGAAAGAGTGATACACACACTTTTTATAGGAGCGAACCAGGTTTAAGATTATTTTACATTACAGAAAAGAGGCGACTGATAAGAGGAGCGCACATTGGAGGTTTTTTTATTGATAATCCTATATTGACTCACTTCCCTTCAATGGGTTCTGTCTACAAACAATCCATCCTTATTGATGCCCCATATCAAGTGTTCTCACTTCCAATGGGCCCAGGGTTCCAGATAGGTCCACCTTTGCATACCAGGAAGTATATTTGAAAGGGGTTAGCTAGTAACTTTTTATTAATTGCTTTATCCATCATTCCTATGCCTGTCAGGCTTTTCTGTATTTCAGATAGAGATATCTGCTCTCCTTTGGGTTTCAGGAATATATCAAAGGCGAGTATATCAGCTATTGCTGAAATGTTTCTCAAATTAGCCTTGACATAGGATTGAATCTGGCCAAACATCAAAAAATCTTTTCTCGAGACTCCGTACTTTTGTATCAGCTCCCTGAAGGTAAGAAATCTGTTATTTTGAAGGTTCAATAAGTTTCCTAGTTTTGTGATTCCCTTCTCAACCCATACTAGGTAATTTTTATGCATAGTTCCAGGCGAAAAACCTGGGTTTACCTCCAGTGGCATATATTTGGAAATCCTCCAGCGTAGCTGATACAATTTCCGGTCTTCCCTACATGCAACCTGTGTGTCTCTATATATCACGTTGTGCTTAAGTCGTATGGGCAGCGAAGTCCAATTCGCATGAAGCAGGCCTGTCAGCTCCCAAGGTTCTGCTATCTGTTTCTCTAGAAGGGTGTTGGAGAAAAAGTTGGTGTCAGCTATTCAGTCGCGTACGTGTCTAAACATGCAGGCTAAGTTGTACTTCCTGATGTTATCTCTTTAGGCAGCAGCAGGCTGGCTAGTAAAATGCGTGTTCATTTGTCGTTCCATAGAAATTTAGTGAAGGCTACGTTTAGTGCTCTTACATCCGCGTGCTTTAGTAATAAAGATATAACTTGCATAGGGTACACAAGTCTCCCGAAGCTAATTATTTTTGCTAATGCTGCCCTTCCTATGACCCCTATCGGTACATTTTTCCATCCTTGTAATTGAGTTATTATTGATTTTATCAACGGGGTTAAATTCCTTGCGTATAGAGAGCTGGGGTCTCTGCCAATCTCAATCCCTAGGTATCTTATTTTGTCCTTAGCTATCTGCACTCCTAAGTTTTCCATCCCCACTAGGTCAGCCCATTTTGAAAGTACTAGCATTTCTGACTTCCCTTCATTGACCCTGAAGCCGGAATATCGCCCCACTTCCCTGATTATCTCCAAGGCTTGTGGGAGTTGTACTTTGGGGTCTGTAAGGAATAACAGTAGGTTGTCTGCAAACAGTGCTTGGACTATTTTAAGTCTCCCTATTTGCAAACCATCCAGGTTTTTTGTAAAAGCTTCGCCATAGGCTCCAAAGCCAAGTTAAATAGGAGGGGCGACAGGGGACACCCCTGTCTAGTCCCTCTTTTCATGGAGAAAGGGCATGATAAAAAACCTGGGGTATAAATACGGGCCGTAGGAGAATTATATAGCAACCTAAACATATGTACAAAGGCTCCATTAAAACCCATTTTCACCAGGACCTTGTCTATCTACTTCCATCTTACTGCGTCAAACGCCTTTTCCGCGTCAAATGTTACTAAAGCGCTATTCTTATACATTTTGGGATAATCCTTTACTTGTTCCAGGACTGAAACCATCTTCCTGATATTGGTGACCGCTTCTCTCCCTCTAATGAAGCCCACTTGTTCGCTATTGATTAACTTAGGCATATATTCCGCCAATCTGTCTGCCATAATTTTAGTTGGCAGCTTAGCGTCTTGATTTATCAGTGATACAGGGCGGTATGACCCTGGAAGTAACGGATCTTTCCCCCGGCTTCAGGATCAATTTAATATATGCTTCATTTCCCGTGCCTAGAAGCCCCTCCCCAGCTAGAGTTTTATATACCTGTCTTAAGGTAGATGCTACCTCCGAATTTAGGATTTTATAAAATTCGCCCGGGAGGCCATCTGGGCCCAGGGCCTTATTGTTAGCTAATGTTTTAATGGTTGCCTTGATTTCTTGTTAAGTAACATCAGCATTCAGCCCATCTAATTCATCTTGAGTTAGCTTTGGAAGCCTAATACGGCTCAAAATTCCCTCAGCTCCTCCCTCATCCAAAAGTCCTGTGTCTGAGTATAGGGACTCATAATATCGATGAAAAACTTCATTTATCTGTTTGGGGTGGCTAACTATGTTTCCCTTCTTGTCTTTCAATGAGTGAATCTCCAAGGGAGTATAGTGACCTCGCGCCATAAGAGCTAATAAACGTCCAGCCTTGTTACCGTACTTATGAAATTTCAGATCATTATAGGATTTGAGCAGTGTTTCTCTCTCTCTGAACCAGTGGTCAGAATTAGCTTTTGACTTCTGCCATGTATCCTCCGTGTCTGAATTAGGAGTCCCCTTATATTCTCTGTATGCCTCTCTAACCTTCAAAACTGCTTCCATATATTGTTTGTTTCTTTTTTTTGTGCTCGTGTACGCTATGATTCTGCCACGTAGCACCGCCTTAGCTGTATCCCAAAAGAGATGGGGGGGTCTCCTTATGTGTGATGTTTTCTTCGCTATACTCCATTCACCACTCTTTAAGCAATGCATGAAATCCCTCATCCCCATATAGATAGGAAGGAAGTCTCCAAATAACGTCAGTGCACCTTGGTGTCTGTTCTCGTAGCTCTATCATTACAGGTGAGTGGTCTGATATTACTAGGTCCCTGATGTCTGCCCCATGTATTCTACTCGAAAGTTCATTATCAACAAAAATGTAGTCTAATCTAGAGAAATTGTCATGTGCCTTTGAATAAAAGGAGTATTCTCTATCATAGGGGTGCATGAATCGCCATGTGTCTGTGAGCTGTAATGCTGACTGAAAGTGAGAGAGAGCAGTCTCCTTCCCAGCTGCCTGTGGTGGATTCTGTCTTTTCCCTGATCTGTCCTCTTCCAGATGCATTATGTCATTCCAGTCTCCCATATCACACGTTTATCTAAGGGATCCCTTAATACTGTCCATTGAAGTCCCTCCAGAAATTGGGTTGTGCCTGAATTGGGCCTGTAGACATTAAAAATGGTAGGAGTATCCCCTGACAGCAAAATTTGAACCCCTAAGCATCTACCATCTTTATCAGAGTGAATCATTTCAGATTTTTCTTTAAGTGTCTTGCTGATCAGTGTAATAACTCCCGCTTTTCGATTCATAGCATTCAGCTACCCACCGTTTTTGCATAAATTTACCTTCTCCACTTCTAAGATGTGTTTCCTGGAGTAGGGCTACGTCCACACGAAGTTTTTTAAAATGTCTCAGGACCCGAGATCTCTTTGAGGGCCTCAGCACTTCTTAAAATGAGGTAAATACTATCTTGGCTGAATAACAGCACATAAAATACTATGCAATATCATTATTTATTCAACAAAGGCTAAGTAAAAAAAAAAAAACACTTTCATAGGAATTAAAAGGGAGAGTAATAGCCAGGTGCTACCAATCAAAGGCAGTTGATTAATAGATTGTGAGCAAGGGTGACCACCTTTATAAAAGTATATTTGGCAGTTTGTTGATTTAGATCATTCCAATACACTGTCAAAAAGGAAAAACATCAGAAATTATCTAAAAAAAATTGTTGCTGCCCATCAATTTGAAAAGAGTTATAGGGCCATAAGATTTCACCATTCTACAGTAAGGAATATTTTTATATAAAGTTAACAAAGACTTTCCAAGAAATATGTCCCAAGGTCAGGTACTTCAATACTCAGAGAAAATTGAAAACTACAAGAGCTACATCATAAACCTTAGTTAGCATGTTAAATGTTAACAACAATACAATTCTCTCTGAAAATGGCTTAGTTTTGCATCCAAACAAGCTCCAAGACTTCTGGAACAATATCCTTTGGAAAGACAAAACCAAAATGGAGATGCGTTTAGCCATAACGCACAGCTCTATGTCCGGTACAAAACAGACGAACATAACAAATCAGGACAAACAACTCATACTAATCATCAGAAGTGTATATGGATGAGGAGCACTTAGTGGTTTAGGCACTAGATCATGCAGTTAAGTGTATTAATGCTACTGTTATTCTATGAGCTTACCTTATCAATACCTCACACTAACCCTTCCTATATGTAGTTCTACCAGCTATTGAATCATGGGGTATATTTAGATTTACTCACATTAAATAAATAATGACACAGTGAAATTAGTTGTGTGTTAACTAACCGAGGTTAAATTTAAATAATGCTGGGGTCCTGCAAAGGACCAGATGATTTTTTTATTGAGTCATGATATGTTAAACCTTGTGCTTTCTTCTTCTTATGCCTGCAAGGTCACTAAGTTGTCTGAAAAAAAAGTACACAAGGCATATATTGTGCTGCTAAATCTTCCCACTGTCTTTTAGTATATCTCAGTATCTCTAAAAAAAAATGGGAAGATGACATTGGGTTTCATAATGTATATTTCATAGGCTAATGAATGCAGATTATTTACAGGCACTATTAGATCTGAAACTGTGAGATCATTAGGACAGTGTGTCAGTAGCAAGAAAAACTTCTTTTTTTTCCCTTTGATCAGCATACTGTGATGCAGATACTGTTTCTGTTTTTCCTATACGTCTTTTATATTAGATGTAGGTAAAACATATAGTTATAACCATACATACCTAAATAAGGATCCAGGTATCTCTTCATTTCCACTGTTAATCTGTGGAAGTTTCTTCCCACCCGTTTGTAAAAAGATAGAGATGGATAGTAGTAATAGACAGTGAAAAAATGCAAAAGCAGAATATGTATTCTCTTTGTATACATTTTTTAGGATATTAAGAAGTTCTGGACAATCACAAGGAACTATACTCTGGTTGGGCAAAAAGTACTGTAATGTATTGCCCTGGCTGAGGGAATAAGGTGCTCATCCAAGATTTGACAGTACATGGCCCCGTCCCTTGTCCCTTTCATGTGGTGAAGGTGTCCTGTCTCCTTAGCAGAAAAAAAAAAAAAAAACACAAAGCATTGTGTATGAACCTCCTTGTTTGACGTGGAGATGTTGTCATAGGCAGCATTCCTTCTCATCCCAACATGGTGGGTTAAGTTGATGGAAAAGAGCTCAAGTCCCATCTGACCACAACGGTATCAATTGGAAAGGGTGCCAGAGCCGTCTGTGTAAAAAGGGTACCGCTATAGGCTTCATTGTTATTAGTCGCGATTTACGGCTATAAGCAGTAGAAAAGGGTGCCTGTTATTTTTTACGGCTATATAAATGTGGCTAGAATGAAGATGTCTAAAGATCGGTTATATCAGCAGGTCACAAATTTAGTTATATGTTCAGAATAATTTAAAGTGTGGCTGGTTATATTTGCAGAACAACATGTTTGACTTGAAATGTGGCTACAACGATAATAAATTTGGTTGTATCAGTTCAAAACAATGTATATTTGTTTGACATGAAATCCGTCCAAGGTCAGGCACCATCGTGGGAGGTGGTTAAGATTAGGCACCACATTGGGGGGGTTTAACACCACCATGGGGGGTTAAGGTTACAGTGGGTACCAACACAGGGTTGTTAAGGTTAGGCACCATCATAGGAGTAGGTTAAGGTTAGGCACCACCATAGGGGGAGGTTAAGGTACCACTATCTGGGGCTAAGGTTAAGCAACACCATGGGGGGTTAAGGTTAGGCACCACCACGGGAGGTTAAGGTTAGGTACCATCACAGGGGATTAAGGCTAGGCACCAACATGGGGGAAGGTTAAGGTTAGGCACCACCATGGGGGGGGGGGGGGGGGGTTAAGGTTAGGCACCCCAATCAGGGTTTAAGGTTAAGCAACACCATGGGGGGTTAAGGTTAGGCACCACAATGGGAGGGTTAAGGTTAGGCCCCAGAAGCATTAAGGATAGAGTTAGTATTCACACTCTTTGACTACAAACAGGTGCAGTTTTATAAATTAAATCAAGTTTATCTGCTATATCTGGTGCCATTTTATGACCAAAATAATTTTTCTCCTATATCTGGCAGTTTTTTCCTCAGCTATATCTGGCGCATTTCACTTTTCTCTGCTTTATCTGGCACCATTTTATAAGCAAAATCAGTTTTCTTGGCTATATTTGCCTATATTTGGCACCCTTTTCTAACCAAAATAAATTTTCTCAGGCTATATCCAGCACCCTTTTATAACCAAAATCATTTTTGCAGATGAAATACCAAGCCCTTTTTTACTCGGCTATCTCTGGCACCTTTCACTTTTCTCAGTTATATCCAGTGCCATTTTATAACAGAAAACACTTTTTTCTCGGCTATGACAACAAGTTACCCCCCCATGTTGTTTTAGTCTGTCACGATTCACAGGGTTATTGCAACTCCATGAGGTGAGATCTTGCAGGAAGCCCCAGATCAAAGGAAGTTGACAGTTATTTTGTGTTTAGTCCCTTTGCAAATGATCTCACCAATTGTTGTCACCATCTTACCAAGTTGCTTGGCAATATTCTTTTAGCCCAGTGCAGACAGGGCAGCCTTGTGCAGGTCTACAATTTTGTTTCTGACATCATTGAACAGCTCTTTGGTCTTGGCCATGATGGCTAGTTAGGATCTGATGAATTGATTGATTGATTGATTGATTGATTATGTCTGTGGGAAGGTGGGTTTTATACAATTCCTGTAACAAGCTGGGATTTGGAGCAATCCCTTACAGAGGGTGTTTCTAATCTCAGCTCATAACTTGCATACACCTGGGAGCCTGAAACCTTTTTGGTTGATAGGGGGTCAATACTTATTTCACTCAGCACATTGCACATCAAGCTCTAATTTTGGGGCACTTTTTGAGGTTTTTTTTTTGGTATTCTGTCTCTCACAGCTACAACAAACCTACCATTACAGTTATAAAGTGGTAATTTCTTGGTCAGGGGATCAAATAATTCTTTCCCTCACTATAATTAGGTTTTAAGTAGTAACCTGAAAACTCAAAAGGAGCACAGGCTTCTTTTGTATTGAGGTACTGGATGGAGAGTAGATTAATGGTGTTGTTATAATAACTAATGTTGTTGGTGCTATTACAATATTTGTGCAGATAAAGTGCAAATAAATCATCAAGTGGTATAAAGTATCACTGTGTATGCTTGTGCTCTCTCTTCCTCTCTCTCTCTCTCTCTCTCTCTCTCTCTCTCTCTCTCTCTCTCTCTCTCTCTCTCTCTTTATATATATATATATATATATATATATATATATATACTCTATATATATATATATATTATATATATATATACTCTATAATATATATATATATATATATATATATATATATATATATATATATATATATATATATATATATATATATAATACTGTAAAATACCTTTCTTATATTCAGAAGAAACTTTTATAAGAACAGTATTGCACTTATATTTATTCCTGAGTGAATAAAAAAAATGTTGTGTACTTTGTTACGCCTGCCATCCTGACTGCGTTACAGAGAGAGAAAAAGTCTTTGGTTAACAATGTACTGTGATTAGTAAATGTCCCGCATATATCTCTGGAACTCATTACCTGGTTATTCAGCACTTGTCAAAGTTTCCCTCTAGGGACAAGTGGTAGGATTGTCATTTTGGATACATTATTAAAAGCTCAGAGGTGCTTAAATTATCAACATAGCTTCCTTATCCTCTAGTGATGCCCTCTGCAGCACCAATATAAGGGAATCAACATTATCTATCGTTCAGTGAAAAAAGTATGAAAAGGACAATGGTGCGTATCTGTACATAAAAGTGGTATATGGGAAAAGATGTGTAGCATTTTCCTTGCTGCTGCACATTTGAATAATTCATTGCAGCCTGGTCTCCAGGCACCATTGTCTTCAGTAAAGGCAAATCAGCAGCCTGGACAGCCTGTTAAGAGGACTCCAGCCTGCTGCCTTTTTTTCTGTAAATCAGGATTAATGAGGAGGTAGAGGAAACCCAAAGCCCAATGCAGCAAATGCTGGCAGCTAACTTGTCTCAGTAGCCTAGCTCTGAAGTGGCTTCTGCCTTGATATCCTGAGGCATTCTACTGTACAAGCCATCAACTTGTTGCTAACTAGCTATCGCTTGCATTTCTCTGTTGATACCATTTCTTTCCTCTGTTTTCTACTGTTATTTCATATAAAAAATGATTCTCTTCTTCTTTCTTTAATTGGGAATAGGAGAAATAAAGCTTGCAGTACATAAAAACCAGCAAGTAACCAAAACCTTTAATATATATATATATATATATATATATATATATATATCAAGTTTGCAAAATCATTTTTATAGGCTGGATCTCCATATACAGTATCTACCACGCGGGTGGCAGGGAATTTGGGCAAGTGGACAAAAAGGGCACCGCCATTCACTCCCTTAGTAAATATTATTTGATGGGTGCCTAACAGGAAAAAAGGGCGCCCGGAGATTATCAATGTCTTCAAACGGCGCCCGGAGATTATTAATGTTTCCAAACTGCACTTGTGATGATTTAAGTTTACAAAATGCGCCGGTGACAAATAACATTTACAAAAATACTAAACATATTTATCGTATTTAAGTAAAACAATATTTCAAATTTTATCCCTAACTGTTTGTAAAACATTACTATTCTCATAATAAAGATATCACCAAGGTTTTTTTTTGGGCTAGACAACACCAGGGGGATTTAGGGTTAAGCACAACCAGAGAAGATTTAGGGTTACACACCACCTGGGGGGTCTTAGGGTTAAACACCACCAGGGGGTCTTAAGGTTAGGCACCACCAGGGGGGTTAGGCACCCCCAGGGGGATCTTAGGGTTAGGCACCACCAGGGGAGATTTAGGGTTAGGCACCACCAGGGGGTCTTAGGGTTAGGCAACACCAGGGGGATTTAGGGTTAGGCACCACCAGGGGGGTCTTAGGGTTAAACACCACCAGGGGGTCTTAAGGTTAGGCACCACCAGGGGGGTTAGGCACCCCCAGGGGGGTCTTAGGGTTAGGCACCACCAGGGGAGATTTAGGGTTAGGCACCACCAGGGGAGATTTAGGGTTAGGCACCACCAGGGGGGGGGGTCTTAGGGTTAGGCAACACCAGGGGGGATTCAGGGTCAGGCACCACCAGGGGAGTCTTAGGGTTAGGCACCACCAGGGGGGTCTTAGGGTTAGACATCACCAGGGGGATCGAAGGGTTAGGGATAGGTATAGGGAGGGTTCTGTGTGAGAGTATGGTTAGGTTTAGTTGTAGTAAAATGTTAGTAATATTTACTAATGTTTTACAACAGTTATTACGAACATACTTTTTTTTCGTCGTTATAAACAATATTTTCAGATTTTATTACATGAAGACTCCATAAATGAAGGTTATTCACAATATTATACAATTATAACGATTATACATATATTATCTTTTTTTAACAAACGTAATTGTAAGTTTCACTTTTAAAACAAAGAAGATTATCGTTTTTACAATTTGCAATTTCATACACATTATTAAATGTTTTTTAATTTGTAAAACATTATTGTAAATTAAATACAACACAATATTTTTATAAACGCTATTACCGCTTATTGTTTACACCACACGCCCTTTTTTCCTGACACCCTTTTTGCATGCACGCACCATGGGGATTACACAGAACAAATCAAAGTAGTAATAAATGTTGACTTTCTGCAATAAAATTTAAGTTTTATTTTTTGCATTTCTCAAGTTTTTTTGTGAATTTTTGCTGCAAAAATTGATTCTTTGCAATTTTGTGGTAACATTTTTCTGCATTTTTTTTGCCAAAAAATGCAAAAAAACCTAATATTTTTGTGAAAGTTTTCTCCAAAATTAAAATTAACGTTTTCAATGCCAAAATGACTTTGGCAAAAATTCTCAAGCAACAATGATTGTGTGTACAGTATATCAATAACACCTCTGAATACAGACAGAATAAAAACAACCTGATTTTCTATTATAGTGGAAATCAGTGACTGGGAATTAAATCTTAATTGTGGATTTACTAGTAAAGCAGTCTGTGGTCAAATAATGGCACACCAGGAACTCACACTATGTGATTCCTGGTTATAGTTGCCAATGGATATTTGGTGATGCTGCTTTTTCCACAGGCAGACAAAAACAAACACACAAACAAAAAATCTTGCAGAGTAGTTTTGTAAAACTTAGTCAGGTGCAAATGTCCGGGGACATAATAAAGATAAAATATTTGTTTTATATATATATTTTTCAATTATTCTACAATGACCAGCTTTATTATTAAACTTGTAATCAATTATGGATGTTGGGCAGCCTGGAAGTTGTGTAGCGTAACTTGCCAAAAAGGAGCAACATAGCCTCCCCTTCCTTTGCAAGACACTACTGCCTCAATGTCAACAAAATTGGGCTCATAATCAGCTTCATAAAGGAGGTTAGGATCATACAATTTTTGGTGGATTATGTCTCTAGCTAGTCAGCCTATTATTGGTGGGGTGACTAAATAGTTATATAATCTTGCCAGCCACATCTTTACTTATAGAATCAGTGGGATAATGTTGCAAGGTGATGTGGGTTCTTTCAGGAAATTCTAGCAAGCCCCAGAAATAAGCACATTAACAAACTTATTTTTACAACTTGATGAGTGTTTAATTGACTCGGGAAACTTGGGACAAATAGTTAATGTCTACTGAAAGATCTAATTAACCTATTCACCTGATTGGGAGAGGGTATTTGGTTACCTAGTTAGTGAGGGGGTGGCCAGACAGATACTTAAGCCCCCTCATTGCATTACTAATGCCTCTTTCTTAGGAACATGAAGGTGGGGGATAAGCTCATTTTCTTTAACATTAAAATCAATGTGCCTTTGCCATTGGGGCAAAGAAAAATATGATTTTACCCCACCTTCCAACATAGAGTGTTGTCTTTAGCTTTTTTTTTGTCCACGTTTTACATTTTATCACTTACTTGCCAAAAACAGGAGATGCTGGGACAGGATGGTAAATAAAATCAACCAAATTGGAGAAAAAAGGGAATAGTAATACTATATTATGAAAGGGTGGTCATATTTTAGTCATGCCATTTCACACAAATACATACAAATGCCATCAAATCAAGAGGTGAATGCTATGAAATGGCATGTGGCCTACATGTCCAATGTGCTGGGTGCCACAGATTGTACCTACCTTGCATTTTCAGTACCAAGTAACATGTAGCACCCATACCTCAGAAGAAAGTGTGGAAGTTTGGTCTATGTTATGAACATCCAGGTTGTGTGTGTTGGGACCATAATGATTTTGAATGGGATGGCTGGCTGGCTTTTCCAGGATCCTGCCTGATACCCACATCCTGAGGAAGAGAAGACCAAGCACTATAAGGCTTTCCAGAAAGGAAGATCTAAACAATGGCTATTGAGTAAGTGATCAAGTAAAAAGGCACAAAAAAACTGGGGGAAATCTGACAGGAAGAGGTCTGGCAGATCCAAAACCACAACAGAATCAGAAGAAAGTTTCTGAGAGTCAAGAGTTTGTGTGATAGGTGGCTCACAGGATCACAATTTCAAGCACAGCCGGTGAGAAACAGCCTTAACCAAATTGACTACCACAAAATCCACAAGGACCAGCACACTCCAAGATTCTTCTTAACCCCTTAAGGACCATGTGCTTAACCCCCCCCCCCCCCCCCAAAGACCAGGCCATTTTGTACAAAATGGGCCACTGCAGCTTTAAGTGCTCGCTGCAGGGCCGCACAACACAGCACACAAGTGATCCCCCCTTTTCTCCCCACCAACAGAACTTTCTGTTGGTGGGATCTGATCGCCCCCCCCCCCCCCCACAGATGTTTGTTTATTTTAGTGTAAATATTAATTTCCTTTATTTTTTAATAATTGTTTTCTTTTTTTAATTATTTTTATTGTGCTCCCCTCCCACCCTCGCTCCCTCCCCCATTAGCCAATCATTGTGATAGGCTGTCATAGGTTTCAGCCTATGACAGCGGATCACCTCCGAGCCAATGGAGGGGACAGCTGTGTTACATGGCTGCCCCCAGTACAGCGCTGCTTTAGATCGCAGCACTGTACAGGCATAAAACACGGTGGTTCCACCATCTAACAGTCTCCTAGTGGCGATCGCCGCTGTGAGACTGAAGGCCGAGCGGAGCTCCGCGATAAAAGCGGGGATGTGCGCGCAGTGGCGCGCCTGATCGCCTGCAAAACACTTTACGCCAATAGGCGTTAGGCGGTCTTAAGGAGATTAAGCTTTACAAAATTTCTTTATTGAAAAAAAATATTCAGTATCACAAAATGTAAAACTGTAACCAGTCCAAGGAACACCTCAGCAAATAGATAACTGTCAAAGATGGTCAATGTCCATCGATAGTTTAGTCCCTCAGACCAACTCACTCAGTATTTATAGCAGTCGGGTAGACAAAGGTCACCAATTCCTTAACAGTCCAAACATCATGGTGACAGACACCGACCTAGAGCTAATTCAGGCATCCAACCCATCCTCAAGCCAAGCAAAGTGCACAGTGATGCACTTTGACATTTGTGTAATCATAATTAGCTGATTATGATCATCACTAGAGATTATCTTCCATAAGGAATGTAGGTTTTACTTTAGATTAAGGGCTATTTCATTTTTTACTTCAGATAGTACATTCAAGCAATTTAATACTGTATGAAGGTAACTCTGCATGTATGCTATTGACTGTAACCATATGTTCTTTTTTTTTACAGACTTACAAAGGGCCTATATTATAATTAAAGATACTCTGAAGTCTCTTTTTTTACTTGCTTTTGTCATATAATCCTCCTCAGCATGATTGCCCAAGTGGAATTACTGCATTCCCATGGCAGGTGAATGATTTATTACAGAGAAATAGCCATGCAAAGCTCCAGGGCTTGCAGGGCTTTACTTCCTAGAAGAGGCAGAGTTTTACACTGTAGCTCTGCCTCCTCTGCAGTCAATCTCTGCTGATTGCCGCCCCTCCCCACCCCTCTCAGTCTTGTTTCACTGAGAGGGCGGGGAGGAGGCCGAGATCCATGGAGATTGATTGCGGAGAGTTAAGCTCAACACACACCATACAATCTTGGTTGTACAGATTTACCAAATCTATGTAGTATAAGGGCCAACAGATTGAAACTACCTTGAATGATTGATTGGATAAGCTCTTATACTACATGAAAGTGGTAAGATTGAACAACCAAGATTTTATGGTGTGTGTTGAGCCTTAGAGCTACAGCTCAAAGCTCTGCCTCTCCAGGGCAGCAGAATCTGCGACCTGCAAAGTCATGGAACTTTGCAGGTCGATTCCTCTGTAATAAATTATTCATCTGCCGCGGGGATGCAGAGAATCTACTTGGGCAATCATGCTGAAGAGGATTACATAACAAAAGCAGGCAAAAAAAAGAGACTTCAGCGTCTCTCTAAAGGCCTATCATCATCTGGAAACTCCAGGAATTTTTATAAACCTTGTACATGAGGTATACAGCAACCCAAATGATCAAACAGCATTCAGATCTAAAGAGACAAAAGCCACAGTTTGCAGAATTTGTCAAGCCATTGACAGTAAACATATGCCTTACTCAACAACAACAACATATAGAAGCAAGAAACTTTTTTGTAATGCTTTAGATATGAGTCCTGAAAACAATGACATTGATATCATAAAGATCAAATTGTAGTCGATGAGCGTGATTTATAAAATGTAAGGTCAATGTAGCATACCAGCTAGGATACAAAAAGATGCAATCATAGAGGGGGAAAAACATTGTTAGGATATTGTTTATTAATGGGGCATCATCCACTGTAGCCAAACTCTGGGCTTTTTAATTACCCACCTCACTTGCTAGTTATTTAGTGGGTTTAGTGCCAGGAATACGTGGAGGGAAGGTTAGTGTTAGGCACAGATAAGGGATGGTTATTGAGAGAATTTAGAGATGGCCCGAACCTCCAATTCTCGGTTCGCAAATTTCCGCGAAAGGTTCGGTTTGCGCGAACTTTCGCAAACCACAATAGACTTCAATGGGGAGGTGAACTTTGAAAAATAGAAACACTTATGCTGGCCACAAAAGTGATGGAGCAGATGTTTCAAGGGGTCTAACACCTGGAGGGGGGCATGGATGAGTGGGATAGACGCCAAAAGTCCCCGGGGAAAAATCTGGATTTGACACAAAGCAGCGTTTTAAGGACAGAAATCACATTGAATGCTAAATTGCAGGCCTAAAGTGCTTTAAAACATCTTGCATTTGTATACATCAATCAGGGAGTGTAATTAGAGTACTGCCTCACACTGACACACCAAACTCACCGTGTAACGCACCGCAAACAGCTGTTTGCGTAGTGATGGCCATGCTGGACTGGTGCATACCATGGCCAGTGTGCAGGTTTTCAAACCCATATGGCCGCCGGGCTGAGGTAGCTGAATGACAGAACAGTGACTGTCCAGCTGATCAAATTTGGTCTGTCCACAATGAAGCAACAACCTTATTATCTTGGGTGTGCCCCCCCCCCCCTGAGACACTCATATAGCCGGAGGTCATTGCTTCATTGTGATACGCAAGCCCCTTCACTGCGGCAAGGTAATGATCATGAAGGGCAATTGGCACATGTACATGCCTTTTGTTTTGTTGTTGCAGTGCAGCCTGAAAAATTAGGCAGGCATGTACACGCTCCAGAAAAATTAGTATAGCAGCCGCTGCTAGCAGCGGCCTTAAAAATTCAGGAATCCCCTCAATTGATTAATTGGGACCAAGTGGGGTTTACGAAGGGACGACAAGCAACTGATGGCACCCACAGAATTATTAATATGCTCAAGTTTCTGGAGCTCGGTCGAAGGCCTTCCTTGTTTCTAACTTTGGATGCGGAGAAGGCCTTCGATCGAGTACACTGGGGATTTATCAAGGAAGTACTTCTAAAATTTGGTTTTACAGGTCCCTACTTAACAGCTGTGATGGCCCTTTACCATGCTCCCTCAGCCATAGTCAATGTAGCAGGGTTCTACTCCAAAGAATTTCACATTTCCAATGGCACGCGCCAAGGCTGCCCCTTATCACCACTCATTTTTGTACTTACTATAGAGACTCTAGCTGAAGCGATAAGAGCAAACAGCAAGATCCAAGGGTTAGATATTCATGGACAAACACATAAGATCGGTCTTTTTGCTGACGATGTTATAATCTCAGTGACAGACCCTATTAAATCTCTAGAACATATAATAGCTACCCTGAATGAATACTCAGCAATCTCATACTACAAAATTAATGAAGGAAAGTCTCTAATGTTAGGGATCAATATCTCTCCCTCAATGAAAAAACAAATATCTGACAAATTTCCCTTTCTCTGGGCCAAGAAATACATTCCCTATCTTGGTATAAAACTTCCTTCCTCTACTAACAAATTATATGAAATCAATTACCTCTTACTCCTCTCAGCAATACCCAAAGAGTTAGAAACAATCTCCAAGATTGAACTCTCCTGGTTTGGAAAGATTGCCGCTTTTCAAATTAAAACTCTACTCAAACTACTGTACCTTTTCCGAACAGTTCACATCCCAGTACCCAATAGCTTCTTCCTCAAACTACACAACATGATTGCAAGTTTCTTATGGAGTAAGAAGAAACACAGGATAGCATATAACATCCTAACAGTACCGAAACAATCAGGAGGAGTAAGGGTTCCCTGCTTAAAAACATACTTTTATGCATGCCTCCTAGATGCTTCTAAAGACTGGTGGAAAACGTCTTCTCCTAAAAAATGGGTTCACATAGAAAATTCCACATCTCCCTCTAGTCTTCTGCACCTCCTATCGCTTCAGCTTCTAGGGTTTAAAACAGCAAAATCAAACTACCCCCCAGTTTCGGCCTCCTTTATAGCTTGGTCTCAATTCACAAAAATTCCCAAAATCAATTCAGATACTGCTTTGCTCAAATTGCCTATAGAAACACTATCTTCACTAACCCCTGACCTCGATCTAAAAGAATGGAAAGAAGCAGGCTTATCTCATATAACAGATCTGTTTATCCCTAACACTTCTAAAATTATATCCTTTCCAGATCTAACAGAGAAATATTCAATCCCACCCAAAGATATCTTTAAATACATACGCATTAAATATATCCTCACGGAACACAGTCTCCCTCTACTGACTACTTCTAAAAAAGTGGTAGCCTTTCTCTCCTCTCCAGTTGACATCAGAGGTGGTATTTCCCTGTGGTACAAAGAACTGTTGAAAAATGGATATACAAAGCTGAAAAAATACATACAATCTTGGACAGACGATCTTAAGTACCCAATTGACTACTCAGATATAGTCACCTCCACCAAAAATATCCAACGCTTCTCTTCCTGTATCAATCATAGGGAAAGTTTTCATAAAATTATGTTGAAATGGTATTATACCCCTAGAAAGATCGCCAATTTCTCACCCAAAAATTCCCAACTCTGCTGGCGTAGCTGTACAGGAATTGGATCCTTATTCCACCTCCTCTGGGAATGCCCCCTAATACAACCATTCTGGAAAGAAATCGCAAAATTACTAGGTGAAGTTATGCAATCACATGTGGAGATAACTCCACAACTAGCACTCCTCCACATAGGAATAACGTCCTTCCCTATTAGATACCGTCTTTTAATATCTCAGGTGCTCTGCACTGCCAGAAGCCTTATCACAGCGAACTGGAAGACTGCAGAAATCCCTACTCTTTTACAGCTGAAACGACAGGTAGACTTCAATGTACAAATGGAAAGATCTATCAGATGCCACAGTCATGAGATTGATCCTCCTTACCTCTTACATATTGATTGGCCAAAAATCCATACCTAGCCTCCAATTTGGGTCAGCTTATCCTACATCTCCCTCTATCCTGCTGCACCATCCACCAGCCATTGTAGATTATTCAACACATGTACACCAACTCTGTTTTTAATTATGTAGATTAACTATTATATTTGTTACAACACTGCCAACCATGATGAGTTCAAGTTTATATTCTTGTTCTATTGTACCATCGGATGTTGCAAGCTTGCCCTTTGCCAGTGTTGAAATGCTTGTTACCTTTTTATGTTCTTAAACATTAATAAAAATTTATTGATTGAAAAAAAAAAAATTCAGGAATCCACCTGGAGTCCTGGACTAGTGTTGGGCGAACATCTAGATGTTCGGGTTCGGGCATGGCCGCGATGTTCGGGTGTTCGACCCGAACTCCGAACATAATGGAAGTCAATGGGGACCCGAACTTTTGTGGTTTGTAAAGCCTCCTTACATGCTACATACCCCAAATTTACAGGGTATGTGCACCTTGGGAGTGGGTACAAGAGGAAAAAAAAAATTAGCAAAAAGAGCTTATAGTTTTTGAGAAAATCGATTTTAAAGTTTCAAAGGGAAAACTGTCTTTTAAATGCGGGAAATGTCTGTTTTCTTTGCACAGGTAACATGTTTTTTGTCGGCATGCAGTCATAAATGTAATACATATAAGAGGTTCCAGGAAAAGGGACCGGTAACGCTAACCCAGCAGCAGCACACGTGATGGAACAGGAGGAGGCGCAGGAGGAGAAGGCCACGCTTTGTGAGACACAACAACCCCGGCCTTGCATGAGGGCAAGAAGCGTGCGGATAGCATGCTTTGTACCGCCATGCAGTCATAAATGTAATAAAGATAAGAGGTTCCATAAACAAGGACCGGCAACGCTAACCCAGCAGCAGCAGCAGCAGCACACGTGATGGAACAGGAGGAGGCGCAGGAGGAGAAGGCCACGCTTTGTGAGACACAACAACCCAGGCCTTGCATGAGGACAAGAAGCGTGCGGATAGCATGCTTTGTACCGCCATGCAGTCATAAATGTAATAAAGATAAGAGGTTCCATAAACAGGGACCGGCAACGCTAACCCAGCAGCAGCAGCAGCAGCACACGTGATGGAACAGGAGGAGGCGCAGGAGGAGAAGGCCACGCTTTGTGAGACACAACAACCCAGGCCTTGCATGAGGACAAAAAGCGTGCGGATAGCATGCTTTTTACCGCCATGCATGCAGTCATAAATGTAATAAAGATAAGAGGTTCTATAAACAGGGACCGGCAACGCTAACCCAGCAGCAGCAGCACACGTGATGGAACAGGAGGAGGCGCAGGAGGAGAAGGCCACGTTTTGTGAGACACAACAACCCAGGCCTTGCATGAGGACAAGAAGCGTGCGGATAGCATGCTTTGTACCGCCATGCAGTCATAAATGTAATACAGATGAGAGGTTCAATAAACAGGGACCGGAAACGCTAAACCATCCCAGATGTTCATTGGTCATGTTACTTGGTTGGGGTCCTGGAGTGTTGCGTAGTCGTTTCCAATCCAGGATTGATTCATTTTAATTTGAGTCAGACGGTCTGCATTTTCTGTGGAGAGGCGGATACGCCGATCTGTGACGATGCCTCCGGCAGCACTGAAACAGCGTTCCGACATAACGCTGGCTGCCGGGCAAGCCAGCACCTCTATTGCGTACATTGCCAGTTCGTGCCAGGTGTCTAGCTTCATGCCCGGTTTCAGGTCCAGCGGTGCCAGCCACAAATCTGTCTGTTCCTTTATTCCCCTCCAAATTTCCTCCCCTGTGTTCTGCTTATCCCCAAGGCAGATCAGCTTCAGCAACGCTTGCTGACGCATGCCAACAGCTGTGCTGCACTGCTTCCACGATCCTACTGCTGCTGGTGCTGGGTTAGCGTTTCCGGATGAGGTACAGCTTTGAGATGCGTTGGAGGAGAAGGAGTCAGAGAGGTAGGTGCTGCTGTTGTTATCCAGTGGGAGGGACGGCGGTGCAGCTGTTTGCGGCGTGGGCAACACCCGCGCCGTAGCAGGTGAGGAATCGCTGCCAGGCTCCACAAGGTTCACCCAGTGCGCGGTAAGGGAGATGTATCGACCCTGGCCGAACGCACTCGTCCAGGTGTCAGTGGTGAGGTGAACCTTGCAGGCAACGGCATTCTTCAAGCTTCGGGTTATTTAGCTGACCACGTGCTCATGCAACTCAGGCACTGCAGAGCGCGCAAAGTGGTAGCGGCTGGGAACCACGTAACGTGGGATGGCCACTGACATCATGCCCTTGAAGCTGTTTGTCTCCACCACTCGATATGGCAGCATTTCGCAGGCCAGAACCTTGGCTATGCTGGCTGGCTGTTACTGCCACGGCCCGGGGGTCATTTGCTGGCAATTTCCTCTTGCGCTCAAACATCTCAGAGACAGACAACTCAACCGTAGGGCTGCACACCGAAGGGCTGTTGGTTGTTGTGTTTGATGAACACTGGGAGACCTCAAGAGCACTAGTCCGGAAAGTGACAGTGTCAGCATCGTCTGATGTTTGTGAATGTTGTGAACCACGCAATGGCTGGACTACTGCTGCTGCTGAGGCGGGTCTGGTGGTGAGTCTGGTGAACCCAAGGGAGGCAGTGTTGCTGGTGGTACCCTGTCCTGCCGCGTTTGCCCACAGTGTGGGATGTTTGGATAGAATGTGGCGGCTCATGCTGGTGGTGGAGAGGTTGTTAATACTTTTCCCCCTGCTCAGGCGGGTCTTGCACACCTTGCAAATCGCCATGGTAACATCCTCAGTGCAGTCTTCAAAGAAAGCCCAGACTTTGGAGCACCTGCCTTGCTGGCGATTTCTGTTTGCGCCTCTTTTGCCTCTCACTTGAACCATGCTTGCGGTGCCTGAAATTGCGCGCCGCCTACCTTGTGGCACAAGGCGAACTCGTGCAGCAGTGGGTTCCTCAACAGACTCATCTGTGCTGCAGCTACGACGGCGATGTTCTCGTTCACAAACAAAATCTGGGTCTATGTCCACATTGTCCATACCCTCCTCTTCCATCTCCTCAAACTCGTCATATGTCATTGTGGGGGGCCGCCGCCGTGGAGTAGAGCTCGCCAGAACAACCTCTGCGCAGCTCACTCCAACGTCGTCTGGTTATCTGGCAGTTGTGTGCGTGGTGTCGCTGCCGGTTGTGTCAGCTTTGTGCCCACTGGCTCCTTGTAACTGGCTGAGGACTCGGACCTCGTGCGTGATGTGCTGGTGCTGCTTAACCCACTGCTGGACGCTTGAGAGGTCATCCAAGTAATTATCTGGTCCTGTTCTTTTGGATCTGTGAGGGTTGTTGTCCTGGACAACATGGGCGGTATTGAGTGGGTTTTCTTGGGTGCTCCCCTGTGGCCTGTACGTGAACCGTCAGGGGAAACACCTCTTCCCTTGCCCCTCCCTCTTTCACCGGATTTCTTCCTCATTTCACTTATCCTTAAAGTACACGCTGACTGGCAGCAGTACAGTGGCAGTACAGAAATGCTATACAGTGGTGGGTGAGCGGTGTACCACTTTTGTCAGCAGCGACACAGAGCACAATGCTATACAGTGGCGGGTGAGCGGTGTACTACTGTTCCCAGCAGACACAGAGTGGAAGTAAACACAATGCTATATAGTGTGGCTGAGCCGTGTACACAGAGTGGCATTAAACACAATGCTATATAGTCTGCTATATAGTCACCCCGAACAGGGTGATGTTCTGCAGAACCCGAACAGTGGCAAACACTGTTCGCCCAACACTACTGGGAGGGAACGCAGATTTTAGTACCTAAACACACGATACAACATGTTTTCCGGGGTCAGACTCTGAGGCACATACAGATGGTCCCGATCATCATCCTCATCATACAACTCTTCTCCTGAGTCTGAACCACCCACCACCTCTGCCACCCCAACATCCCCAGACACAGACCCCTCATCGTCCTCAACATTAACTTGGGATGCTGGCCTGAGCCAGACCTCCTCCTCCACATCAGGCCCCATCATCTCCTCAATGGCAGCCCTCATTAATCGCTCTGGCGCCGGACCGATGGACACAACGTTCTCCTCCGGGGAGGGCTGCTGCTGACCACTGGCTGCTGGGGTGGATGTTATAGCTTGCGTGGGGCGTTGGCTGTTGCTGTTGTTGGGAGTGCTGCTCACAGCGGAGGTCTCTGGGGAACTCATGTTGAGCTCATATAGTGGTTGACGGTGAGTGGAGTATTACTGATCCCAGCAATATACACACTGACTGGCAGAGTACGCAATGCTATATAGTGTGGCTGAGCGGTGTACACAGAGTGGCAGTAAACACAATGCCATATAGTCTGGCTGAGCGAGCGGTGTACTACTGTTCCCAGCAGAATCAGAGTGGCAGTAAACAATGGTATATAGTCTGGCTGAGCAGTGTACACAGAGTGTCAGTAAACAATGGTATATAGTCTGGCTGAGCGGTGTACACAGAGTGTCAGTAAACAATGGTATATAGTCTGGCTGAGCGGTGTACACAGAGTGTCAGTAAACAATGGTATATAGTCTGGCTGAGCGGTGTACACAGAGTGTCAGTAAACAATGGTATATAGTCTGGCTGAGCGGTGTACACAGAGTGTCAGTAAACAATGGTATATAGTCTGGCTGAGCGGTGTACACAGAGTGTCAGTAAACAATGGTATATAGTCTGGCTGAGCGGTGTACACAGAGTGTCAGTAAACAATGCAATATAGTCTGGCTGAGAGGTGTACACAGAGTGTCAGTAAACAATGGTATATAGTCTGGCTGAGCGGTGTACACAGAGTGTCAGTAAACAATGGTATATAGTCTGGCTGAGCGGTGTACACAGAGTGTCAGTAAACAATGGTATATAGTCTGGCTGAGCGGTGTACACAGAGTGTCAGTAAACAATGGTATATAGTCTGGCTGAGCGGTGTACACAGAGTGTCAGTAAACAACGGTATATAGTCTGGCTGAGCGGTGTACACAGAGTGGCAGTAAACACAATGCTATATATAGCGTGGCTGAGCGAGGTGCACAGTGGCAGTACACACAATGCTATATTAGTCAGGCTAAGCCGTGTACACAGAGTGTCAGAAAACACAATGCTATATATAGCGTGGCTGAGCGAGGTGCACAGTGGCAGTACACACAATGCTATATATAGCGTGGCTGAGCGAGGTGCACAGTGGCAGTACACACAATGCTATATTAGTCAGGCTAGCCTAAGCCGTGTACACAGAGTGTCAGAAAACACAATGCTATATATATAGCGTGGCTGAGCGAGGTGCACAGTGGCAGTACACACAATGCTATATATAGCGTGGCTGAGCGAGGTGCACAGTGGCAGTACACACAATGCTATATATAGCGTGGCTGAGCGAGGTGCACAGTGGCAGTACACACAATGCTATATTAGTCAGGCTAGCCTAAGCCGTGTACACAGAGTGTCAGAAAACACAATGCTATATATATAGCGTGGCTGAGCGAGGTGCACAGTGGCAGTACACACAATGCTATATATAGCGTGGCTGAACGAGGTGCACAGTGGCAGTACACACAATGCTATATATAGCGTGGCTGAGCGAGGTGCACAGTGGCAGTACACACAATGCTATATATAGCGTGGCTGAGCGAGGTGCACAGTGGCAGTACACACAATGCTATATATAGCGTGGCTGAGCGAGGTGCACAGTGGCAGTACACACAATGCTATATATAGCGTGGCTGAGCGAGGTGCACAGTGGCAGTACACACAATGCTATATTAGTCAGGCTAGCCTAAGCCGTGTACACAGAGTGTCAGAAAACACAATGCTATATATATAGCGTGGCTGAGCGAGGTGCACAGTGGCAGTACACACAATGCTATATATAGCGTGGCTGAGCGAGGTGCACAGTGGCAGTACACACAATGCTATATATAGCGTGGCTGAGCGAGGTGCACAGTGGCAGTACACACAATGCTATATTAGTCAGGCTAGCCTAAGCCGTGTACACAGAGTGTCAGAAAACACAATGCTATATATATAGCGTGGCTGAGCGAGGTGCACAGTGGCAGTACACACAATGCTATATATAGCGTGGCTGAACGAGGTGCACAGTGGCAGTACACACAATGCTATATATAGCGTGGCTGAGCGAGGTGCACAGTGGCAGTACACACAATGCTATATATAGCGTGGCTGAGCGAGGTGCACAGTGGCAGTACACACAATGCTATATATAGCGTGGCTGAGCGAGGTGCACAGTGGCAGTACACACAATGCTATATATAGCGTGGCTGAGCGAGGTGCACAGTGGCAGTACACACAATGCTATATTAGTCAGACTAGCCTAAGCCGTGTACACAGAGTGTCAGAAAACACAATGCTATATATATAGCGTGGCTGAGCGAGGTACACAGTGGCAGTAAACAATGCTATATATAGTGTGGCTGAGCGAGCGGTGTACTACTGTTCCCAGCAGCGACACACAATGACTGGGGGGGACCCTGGCTAGCGTGGCTGGAGAGCGAACTACCCTGCCTGCCTACCCAAAGCTAAACCCACAGACAAATGGCGGAGATATGACGTGGTTCGGGTATTTATTTACCCGAACCACGTGACCGTTCGGCCAATCAGAGCGCGTTCGGGCCCGAACCACGTGACCCGTTCGGCCAATCACAGCGCTAGCCGAACGTTCGGGGAACGTTCGGCCATGCGCTCTTAGTTCGGCCATGTGGCCGAACGGTTTGGCCGAACACCGTCAGGTGTTCGGCCGAACTCGAACATCACCCGAACAGGGTGATGTTCTGCAGAACCCGAACAGTGGCGAACACTGTTCGCCCAACACTATCCTGGACCCTGTTGGTGGTGGTGGAGAAGGCAAGCGGCCTGCAGGCGGAAATGCTGTGTGGGGAGCGACATAGTCTTGGGGCAGGCAGCCAGTCACACGGCGTGCAGGCAGAGATGCTGTGTGTGGGGACTGACTTAGTCTTCGGGTGGACAGTAGCCCTCCGTGATCCATGCCTCATTCATTTTGATAAAGGTGAGGTACTGAACACTTTTGCGACTTAGGCGACTTCTCTTCTCAGTAACATTGCCTCCAGCTGTGCTGAAGGTAGTTTCTGACAGGACGCTTGAGGCAGGGCAAGATAGAAGTTGGATGGCAAATTGGGACAGCTCTGGCCACAGGTCAAGCCTGCGCACCCAGTAGTCCAAGGGTTTATCGCTGCTCACAGTGTCCACATCCACACTTAAGGCCAGGTAGTCAGCTACCTGCCGTTCCAGGCATTGGTGGAGGGTGGATTTGGAAATGCTAAAGCGAGGCGTTGGACTAAAGATTGTCCGCATGTCCGACATCACCATGAGATCACTTGAGCGTCCTGTCCTTGCCTGCGTGGAGAAGGATTACTGGCAGTGGTACCTTTATTCCGTTGTGCTGTGACATCACCCTTAAACACACTGTAAAGCATAGTTGCCAGCTTGTTCTGCAAGTGCTGCATCCTTTCTGCCTTCAGGTGAGTTGGTAACATGTCCGCCACTTCGTGCCTATACCGAGAGTCTAGTAGCGTGGCCACCCAGTACAGCTCATTCTCCTTGAGTTTTTTTATATGGGGGTCCCTCAACAGGCTGGACAGCATGAAATAAAAAGACGCCATCTGCACAAAGTTGGATGCAGACATACTATCCATCTCCTCTTGCGTTTCCTCAGTGACATCAGGTAAGTTCTCCTCCTTCCCCCAGCCACAAACAATACCACGGGAAAGTCGAGCAGCACAAGCCCCCTGCGATGCCTGCTGCGGTTGTTCTTCTGCCGCCTCCTCCTCCTCCAAAGAAACACCTTCCTCATCATCCGAGTCTGACTCCTCTTCCTCACACGACTCTTCCTCCTCCTCCCCCCTCTGTGTTGCCGCAGGTGTTGAGGAAACATCTAGTTCTGCTGAAAATGATCCCACAACTGTTTTTCCCATAACTTTTCCTCTTGGCTTGCTCCACAGCTTGATCCACCACTCTACGCATGGCACGCTCCAGGAAATAAGTGAACAGGATTAAGTCGCTGATGGTGCCTTCACTGCGACTCACCAGGTTGGTCACCTCCACAAACGGCCGCATGAGCCTGCATGCATTTCACATGAGTGTCCAGTTGTTGGGCCAGAACATCCCCATCTTCCCAGATTGTGTCCTTCTACTGAAATTGTAGATGTACTGGGTGACGGATTTCTCCTGTTCTAGCAGGCGAGAGAACATAAGGAGGGTCGAATTCCAGCGAGTCGGGCTATCGCAAATCAGGCATCTCAACTTGTTTCTCCGCTGAATCTCGGCAAAGTGTGCCATGGCTTTGTAAGACCACCTGAAATGCCCACACAACTTCCTGGCCTGCTTCAGGACGTCCTCTAAGCCTGGGTACTTTGACACAAATCTTTGAATGACTAGATTCAGCACATGTGCCATGCAAGGTACATGTGTCAGCTTTCCCAAATTCAACGTGGAAATGAGATTGCTGCCATTGTCACACACCACATTGCCGATCTCCAGCTGGTGCGGGGTCAGCCACTAATCCACCTGTTATTTAAGAACAGCCAGGAGAGCTGGTCCAGTGTGACTCTCCGCTTTGAGGCAAGACATGTCTAAGATGGCATGACACAATCGTAGCTGGCATGCAGCATAGGCCCTGGGGAGCTGGGGCTGTGTAGCTCGAGAGGAGATCGCAGCACCAGTAGAGTTGAACTGCCACTCAGCCAAGGAGGAGGAGGATGACGACAGTGAAGAGGATGTAGCAGGAGGAGAGGAGGTGGCAGGAGGCCTGCCTGCAAGCCGTGGAGATGTCACAGCCATGTACCCCCTGCTTGCCATCGGTCACTAGGTTGACCCAATGGGCTGTGTAAGTAAAGTACCTGCCCTGACCATGCTTGGCAGACCAGGCGTCCGTGGTCAGGTGGACCCTTGACTAGAGATGTTGTGAATGCTGTGTACCAGAGATGACACCACTTGCCTCTCAACTTCACGGTACAGTTTGGGTATCGCCTTTTTAGAGAAATAATTGCGGCCTGGCATCTTCCACTGTAGTGTTCCAATGGCCACAAATTTATAGAAGTTCTCTGAGTCCACCAGCTGCTATGGTAACATCTGGTAAGCTAACAGTTCCGCCAAGCCAGCTGTCAGATGCCGGGCAAGGGGGTGACTGGCAGAAATTGGCTTCTTCCGCTCAAAGATTTCCTTCACAGACACCTGGCTGCTGTGGGCAGAGGAGCAGGAACCGCTCAAGGGCAGAGGCATAGTGGAGGAGGGTGGCTGTGAAGGTGCAAGGGAGAAAGCGGCTGAAGATGATGCACCTGAAGGAGGAAGAGTAAAAGGAGGGTGGCTTTTCTTTTGTGTGCTGCTTTTGCTCAAGTGCTCTTCTGTGAAGGATAGCGAAATAGCCGCCACGTGCTCTGACGGCGTGGTAGCTGTTTCCGCGTCTAGACCGGCGGTTTACGCGCGGCGACATGTGTCTGATCTAGTGCAGCCTTCCTGTGCACATAGGCTGAGGAATACACGCGGGCGCGCGCGGAGAGGCAGAAGCTTTATGGGAAACAGAGAGGGATCAGCTGACTCCCTTGGTCAGCTGATCCTAGGATGTATGCGGATTGGCAGGAAGGGACTGGGCGGCGCTGATCAGCGCAGCACTATATAACCACTCGTCCCTCAGTCTCACGTTGTCTGCCGTTGCAAATGCTTAATGTGTTAGCACACAGACCTTAGTCAGATCCTACAGTGTGTTGGAACCAGGACGGATCTGGGAAATCACACTAAGCTAGATATCTCTCGCTTGTCATGCTATGTTATGCTATAGACTAGTTCCAGGATGTTGTGACTACGGACCTCACCCCCAAGCTTAGGAAACTGCCTCTATGTTATTTCATGTATGCTACTTCTAGGGTGCTGTAACTACTTTCATCACACCCAAGACTAGCACTGTGTTTCTGTATTACTTTAGCCCACCACTAGGGTGTAGAGAGCCAGGATCTCTCATCCAGTAGGGCAAGTTGGTTCATTTAGCAGCAGGGCTTCCTGCAACCTAGCCCAGGCCCCTCTCCTAGGGAGCCATTGGGCTTATAGGGATTCACCCACAGTCCGGGGTGAATTCCCTTCATCTACCTACCTCCAGTTCCTCTGGTGGTTCTCACTCAAAGTGTTACTGTTACACCAATCACTCACATATCTATAGGTGTCCAGAGGTTAGCAATATATCTGATTATCAGTGATACTGCAGATCATCAATAATCGGGTATATATCTGCATTCTTGGTGATACTGCAGATCACCAATAATCAGATTCTCTCTGCGTGCCGACACCGTTCATTACAGAACGGCAGACCAAAACAATATGGACACACTTGACAGTCGTCTGCTTGCACTCACCACCTCGGTGGAGAATTGCATCAGCGTGCTGGATAGTCATCAGACCCAGATCAATGCCTTGTCTGGGTCTATACAAGCCCTTCAGACGACTGTTAATACAGTGCGATCCCCTCTTGTTACAGACGTACGCATGCCGGTGCCCGAGAAATTTTCTGGTCATAGATCTGACTTTCGAAACTTTAAAAATCGACTGTTATCTTACTTTGAGTTGAGACCTAATACTTCAGGTACTGCCGCACAGAGAATTATCTTTATTAAAACACTGTTGACTGGGGATTCCCAGACCTGGGCATATGGCCTTCAGCCAGGGGATGGGGCCCTGTCCTCTGTGGAGGAATTCTTTAAAGCGATGGCTATAATTTACGATGATCCGGACTTTGCCTCGACCGCTGAGCGGAAGCTCAAGATGTTGCGGCAAGGCAAAGATTCGGTGGAGACTTATGCAGCGGAGTTCAGGAAGTGGGCGGTGTCAGCTAGATGGGGCTCATTTGCATTGTTAGATGGTTTCTTGGCAGGATTATCAGATGCAGTGTCTAATCTAATGCTGGGATATCCTGAGCCTAAAACTATTGATGAAGCCATTTCTCTAGCGACCAGAGTGGACCATCGCCTATGGTACCAGAGACAAAGTCAGGGTAGGAGTAGTGTGAGATACGTTACCTATGCTTCTTCTCCACCTACGTCACCCCCTCCTAAACCCATGCAGATTGGACGGTCAAAATTGTCCCGAGTTGAGCAGAGTCATAGAAAAGCTGAACAGCTCTGCATGTACTGTGCAGAGGAGGGGCATAAAGCGCAGAACTGTCCCAAAAAGTCGGGAAACGCTGCCACCTAGGAGTGGTCAGAGGTAACACCCTAGGCGCACAGAATTTACCTCTTAAAGACGATCGACTGCTCCTCCCATGCACCATTTCGTGGGAGGACCAGACAGTTTCTACTGAGGCCTTTGTCGACTCTGGCTCGGCCGCCAATTTTATTGACTATGATTTTGCTAGAAACTTGGGAATACCTATTGTTCCATTGAGTCATAAGGTGTTGGTTACTGCGGTGGACGACTCTCCTCTGCAGAGTAAATACCCTCTGTCCCAGACTCCAGAGTTGGGGGTCACCATAGGGCTTTTACATAAGGAGAGTCTGCAGTTTTTTGTGTTACGGATGGCAACTTCCACCATTATCCTTGGTCTGCCATGGTTACGACTTCACGCCCCTCAGATTGATTGGGCCTCTGGTCAGCTAATGAGCTGGTCTACCCGCTGCTCTCATCATTGTTTGGCAAAGGTAACCATGGGTAACACCAGTATTCAGGTGGAAGGATTGCCGGAGCAGTATAAAGATTTTGCTGATGTCTTTTGTCCTAAATCAGCAGACAGATTGCCCCCCCCATCGTCCCTTTGATTGTCCAATTGAATTAAGATCTGGTTGTATGCCCCCTAGGGGTCACCTTTATAACTTGTCCGGGCCGGAGAAGTTGGCAATGCAGGAGTACATCAAAGAAAATTTAGCTAAGGGTTTCATTCGCCCCTCCCGGTCACCTGCGGGCGCTGGGTTCTTTATTGTAAAAAAAAAAAGATGTAAGCCTCCGTCCCTGCATAGACTATCGGGGTTTGAATAGGATCACTGTGAAAAATCATTACCCGTTGCCTCTGATTGACGATTTATTCTCCCAGATCACCAATGCTAAAATTTTCTCGAAATTTGACTTAAGGGGTGCATACAACCTAGTGCGCATCAGGGACGGTGACGAGTGGAAGACGGCCTTTAATACACCCGATAGGCATTACGAGTACTTAGTGATGCCCTTCGGGTTGTGTAACACCCCGGCCGTCTTCCAAGAGCTGATTAACGAAGTTTTCAGACTAATTTTGGGTAAATTTGCATTAGTATATCTCGATGATATACTAGTCTTTTCAGCCACTTTGGCCGAGCATCGGAGACATGTTAAGTATGTGCTGGAAAGACTAAGACAGAATCAATTATATGCCAAACTGGAAAAGTGCATTTTTGAGGTGACCTCTGTGGCATTTCTGGGGTATGTAATATCTACCTCGGGCCTCTCTATGGACCCTGGGAAAGTCTCTGCAGTACTGGATTGGCCACAGCCTGTAGGTCTGAAGGCCCTCCAGAGATTCCTGGGTTTTGCGAATTGCTATAGGAGATTTATTAAGGGGTACTCTACGGTGGTTGCGCCCCTCACCAGTCTCACTAAGAAAGGGGCTGATACTCACCACTGGTCCGAGGACGCTCTGACGGCTTTTGATACCCTAAAGAAACTGTTCTGTTCTGCCCCTATCCTGAGACATGTCGATGTCACCTTCCCGTTCATAGTAGAGGTTGATGCCTCTGAGGTGGGGGTGGGGGCTGTGCTGTCTCAGTGTTCCGGTTTGCAGAGTAAGCTTCATCCTTGCGCTTACTTCTCCCGTAGGTTTTCTCCAGCAGAGAGAAACTACGATATAGGCAACCGTGAACTCCTGGCCATCAAGTTAGCCTTTGAGGAATGGCGACATTGGTTGGAGGGTGCAGAACATGTCATTACAGTTTACACGGATCATAAAAACTTGGAGTACATAGAGAATGCTAAGAGACTCAGTCCTCGACAGGCCCGGTGGTCACTGTTCTTTTCCAGATTTTCCTTTATAATTACATACACTCCTGGTAGCAAGAACGTTAAGGCTGATGCCTTGTCCAGGTGTTTTGAGCCCGAGATGGCACAGTCCTCGGCACCCGAGACTATTCTGCCTCGGAGGGTGGTTTTGGCAGCCACACAGACCTAGAAGGATTGGGCTGCCACTCTGGCCCCATATCAGCAGGATGTCCCAGAAGGAAAGCCAGAGGGAGTGTTGTTTGTGCCCCTGCCCTTTCGTTTACAGCTCTTACAGCTGTTTCACTCCCATAAGAATGCTGTTAATCCCGGGGCCACCAGGACACAGGATCTCCTTGCCAGGTGTGCATGGTGGCCATCCTTGGCCACAGATTGTAAGGAGTTTGTGAAGGAGTGTGCTGTGTGTGCTAGGAGCAAACCTTCCCGACAGGCTCCAGTGGGAACCTTACAGCCTTTGCCGGTTCCAAATGAACCGTGGACCCATCTGTCCATGGATTTTGCGGGGTGAACTCCCCAGGTCTGAGGGCATGACTGTCATCTGGGTGGTTGTAGACAGATTCAGCATGATGACCCATTTTATCACTCTGAAAGGACTCCTCTCCGCCAAAGAGCTGGCTAATCTCTTCATCCAGCACATTTTCCGGCTGCATGGCATTCCGGAGAATGTAGTGTCAGATAGGGGAGTCCAATTCGTTTCTAAGTTCTGGAGGGCATTTTGTCATCTGATGGGCATGGATCTTTCATTTTCATCAGGCTACCACCCACAGACAAATGGCCAGACGGAGATGGTCAACCAATCCATGGAGCAGTTTCTCAGGTGCTATGTGGCTGATGCACAAACTGACTGGGTGAAATTTCTGCCTTTCCCGGAGTTTGCGCACAACAACCTGAAGAGTTCTTCCTCTGGGTTTTCCCCTTTTCAGGTGGTGTCAGGAAGGTCTCCTAAGTTTGCGCCCTTGCCCGTGGTATCTACTCCTTTGCCAGCATTAGAGGATTGGCAGGTGGCGTTAAAACAAATTTGGGCGCTGGTGAAAACAAATTTGGGGAAGGCTTTCAAGTCTCAGAAAAAGCAGGCTGACAAGAGACGCTCTGCTGAATGGGACTTTTCACCAGGAGATTTGGTCTGGGTGTCTACGCGACATCTGGCACTGAAACAACTGTCACCCAAATTAGGGCCTAGGTTTATTGGGCTGTTTCCAGTCACCAAAAGAATTAATGCTGTCACTTATACTGTTGATCTTCCTACCAGTATGCGCAGTGTAAGATCATTCCACGTGTCATTGCTCAAGCCGGCAGTACAGGTGGATTCCACTCCCCCCCCCCTCCCGTATCAATTGATGATAAACCCGAGTATGAGGTTGAGAAGATTCTGGACCCCCGGCTGGTGCAAAACTCTGTGCAATATTTGGTACACTGGAAAGGTTATGGTGTGGAGGATAGAACTTGGGTACCAGAATGCCGTATGCACGCAGAGGAATTGAGGAAAGAGTTCCATGACTTACATCCTGGGAAGCTGGGTGGTAAGTGTCCGAAGTCCACTCCACGGGGGGGGGGGGTACTGTGAAGGATAGCGGAATAGCCGCTGCGTGCTCTGACGGCGTGGCGGCTGTTTCCGCATCTAGTCCGGCGGTTTACGCGCGGCGACATGTGTCTGATCTAGTGCAGCCTTCCTGTGCACATAGGCTGAGGAATACACGTGCGTGTGCGGAGAGGCAGAAGCTTTATGGGAAACAGAGAGGGATCAGCTGACTCCCTTGGTCAGCTGATCCTAGGATGTATGCGGATTGGCTGGAAGGGACTGGGCAGCGCTGATCAGCGCAGCACTATATAACCACTCTTCCCTCAGTCTCACGTTGTCTGCCGTTGCAAATGCTTAATGTGTTAGCACACAGACCTTACTCAGATCCTACAGTGTGCTGGAACCAGGACAGATCTGGGAAATCACACTGAGCTAGATTTCTCTCGCTTGTCATGCTATGTTATGCTATAGACTAGTTCCAGGGTGTTGTGACTACGGACCTCACCCCCAAGCTTAGGAAACTGTCTCTATGTTATGTCATGTATGCTAGTTCTAGGGTGCTGTAACTACTTTCATCAAACCCAAGACTAGCACTGTGTTTCTTTATTACTTTAGCCCACCACTAGGGTGTAGAGAGCCAGGATCTCTCATCCAGTAGGGCAAGTTGGTTCATTTAGCAGCAGGGCTTCCTGCAACCTAGCCCAGGCCCCTCTCCTAGGGAGCCATTGGGCTTATAGGGATTCGCCCACAGTCCGGGGTGAATTCCCTTTCATCTTCCTACCTCCAGTTCCTCTGGTGGTTCTCACTCAAAGTGTTACTGTTACACCAATAACTCACATATCTATAGGCGTCCAGAGGTTAGCAATATATTTGATTATCGGTGATACTGCAGATCACCAATAATCAGATTCTCTCTGCGTGCCGACACCGTTCATTACATCTTCCCATTGCAGTTTGTGCCTTTTTTCCATGTGCCTTCGTAAGGCAGTTGTCCCTACGTGGGTGTTGGCCTTTCCACGGCTCAATTTTTGGAGGCAGAGAAAACAGATGGCATTGCTCCGATCTGAGGCAGACACATTAAAAAATGTCCAAACCGCTGAGCCCCCTTGGGGTGATGGCACTATGGTGGCATCAGCAGCTGACGTTAAAGGGCATGTTGGCTGGCTGTACATAGGTGGCGATACATGGTGCCAGACACTGCCACCAGCTGTTTCTGATGACGCACTCCCCCTCCTTCTTTCAGGAACTCGTCTCCTCCTACTCCTCTCTGACTCCCCCTCTGAACTGTACCCCTGTTCATCTCCTCTATTGGGAACATACGGGGAATCCGTATCATCGTCATCATCATATTCATCCTGCCCAGCTTTGCTTGCCTCAGAGAACTCCAAAACTGCACCAATAGTAGGTACTTCATCATCCCCCCCCCCCCCCGCACACATTATGTCCATAGTGTTGCCTAACTCAGACATATGAGGTGGTGTAACTTGCTTAGCGCCTTCATCTAGTTGTAACATTAATGGCTGTGCATCAGTGATTTCCCCACCAGATAACTCCTGCGAACTGTCAAATGTAGTGGAAGTGGTACTTGGAGTAGCGCTGGTGGCTGCGGAAGATGAGGTGTTCTGTGTTAAATAGTCAACCACGTCCTGACAATCTTGGAAGTTTATGGGATATGCCTTCTTCTGAGCACTGTATTTTGGTCCAGAGCCAGAAAAAAATCACATCACCATGACCTCGCACAGACCTGCTGGGTGGCCTTCCTCTGGGTTTGCCTCTACCTCTGCCTCTACCTGTTTTGTCCATATCGGGGGGGATGAAGTGAAAGGTATGCACTGACTTGAGTAATACAATGTGCAGTCACACAGGTGCAGTTAACAGGTATGCACGGAGTGGTATATCACACTGCGTGCACTCACATAGGTGGGTGGGTGCACTGAAGTGAACAACAGGTAGTAGTAGGTATATGCAGTGATGGGTATTACAATGTGCACCTGTTACACACAGACAGGAAGCGGACAGGCACAGTGACACTGCGTGCACTGACGTAGGCGGGCGGGTGCACAGTGAACAACAGGTTGGTATATGCAGTGGGTATTACAATGTGCACTTGGCACACACAGACAGGTACCGGACAGGCACAGTGATACTGCGAGCGCTCATGTAGGTGGGTGGGTGCACAGTGAACAACAGGTAGGTATATGCAGTGGGTATTACAATGTGCACCTGGCACACACAGACAGGTACCAGACAGGCACAGTGACACTGCGTGTGCTCACATAGGTGGGTGGATGCACAGCGAACAACAGGTAGGTATATGCAGTGGGTATTACAATGTGCACCTGTCACACACACAGGTAGTAGTCACTGAATGTGCTGGGCCTGACAGTGGCGCACACAGTAGGAATTAGCAAGGCTGTCTATGCAACACAAGTGTCAGTGGGACACACAGAAAAAAAAATAGATCACAAGAACAAGATTTGCTCTCACAAGAGCTGTTGTGGGGTGCTTTTTTAGCCATAAGAATCAGCAGCAAGGAGCAAGCTAAGAAGCCTATAAGAGCCTAACTAAGCTTTCCCTATGAGACTCTGCAGCAGCTACCCCTTCACTAATTACTGCAGGCACACGAGTGAGTGAAAAGCCTGATGCTGCCTGCCTTTTTTAAGGGGGTGGGGCTCCAGGAGGGAGTGTAGCCTAATTGGCTACAATGTGCTTGCTGACTGTGATGTAGAGGGTCAAACTTGACCCTCATGATGCACTATGGGGGCGAACCGAACTTCCGGAAAAGTTTGCTGTTCTCCGCAATCGCGAACCCCGGAAGTTCGCCGGGAACCGTTCGCCGGCAAACCGTTCGGGCCATCTCTATTCACACTCATTTCCTTCACGTCTTTCACAAGATCTGCACATTAGAAAATTAAAAGATAAACTCTGTGCATAACTTCAGGGTCAGTTGACAGCCAGTAGCAATTCTAGACAACTCCACATTTATATATAGTCACATGGCTGCTGCATAGATTGCTGTATAATGTTCTCTAGTTCTGGACTGGGGTCCCATGACCTCAAAATCACAACAACAGTAAATGAAAATCCCACAGCCAGTCTGTCATGCTCCAAGCCTGGGGATGTTCTCTCAAAACACGCCTCTTCATAGGTACCAGTGGAGGCTTATTGCATCATTCGCAAACCCCTGTGTCTCATCTACTTTCCTAATGTCTCCATCCCATTAACCTCTATATTGGAAGCTCACAAAGGCAGAGGTCTCCACTTAGTGTTTCTTATTATGAGGCAATTTATTATATGAACATGCAGCAGTATTGGTAATGTCTCAAGCCTGGCATCACAATGTCTGTATCACATTACTAGATATTCAGATTTTTGAAGGTTTTATGTATCGATAATTATTGCTGTGCTTGCAGGGCTACATTTGCACTTTTTTGCCCCTCTAGGACTCATGTGCAACATCATAAGTATCTTGCATACATAGCAGTGGTATGCAATGTACAACAGGAACTTCCCACCAATTCCATGTGCAGCTAGACTCTTTATATATTCGACATCTTCTCCCCTCTGAATTGACCCCTCCTCTGCACACACACATACACACCAGACTCCCGACCCTGCTACTGCCTACTGAGAGCGTCATAGTGGCTGCAGCTTAAGTGCTTTGAGTCCACTAGGAGAAAAGTACAACATAAATGTTATTTGTTTTGTATCCGCTATGATTTTTGGTCTAATTACATATTCTCCTTCTTCTTTGATTGTAGTTCAGATTCTAGCCTGCTTCTCCCATGAATTTAAAAACACATTTTTACACAAACTGCTCATCATCAAGTTACAGAAAAATTTCACTTAAAGGAATCCTATCGATGTATGAATTTATTTTTAAATGCTGTATGCTGCAGCACACATTAGGGCAAGTACTAGGAGCAATTTGATTCCTCACACAGCTGTTCCTCTCAGCTGTAAAATCCTCTGTCAGTTTTGGCGTCAGTGTTGGATACAAAATGTATCTAATACTGAGCTCCCAGAGGGCTAGACCATGTCTCTGCACAGGGGAGATGCTATCAACTCCTCAGTTTATAGTTTATTTATCACCTTGCTGAAAGAATCTTGTTGATATGGTGGTAAGGGGTTAAAGATTCTAGCAATGTGTGTTTATTATCTTTGCTTCTCTTTACTGATAAAGATACTAATAATGCTAATTGTAGACAGTGGTCTGCCCCTCTCAGCAGCTTGTAAAGTGGATGCAGCCTGGAGTGAATCGCCTCAAGCAGGCAGCCAGTCTGAGTGTAAACACAGACTCCTGGTATAGCTAGTTATATTCCAGCAATATTCCAGCTCATTTAGTTACCTGTTACCACCTCAGATCAGCCTATTTCTCCTCATGTCTGCTGCATGCTGTGAGTGACACAGTGAAATATATTTGTGAGCTGTATGACAGAGTAACCAAGCAGCTCAGGGTGACCCAAACTACTATGAGCTGTGTGAGAAATGAATTTTTAAGCAGGGATAGTGAGAGAGAGACCTGGGTGAATAAATAAAGTGCCCCTAGCACTAGTGGTAATGTGTACACTAATATAGAGAATTAAAAAAAAAAAGTCGTTTCAATCGATAGTACTCCTTTAAAGGGACTCCGAGCTCAAAAAAAAAAAGAAAGTTGTACTCACCATGGGCTTTCTCCAGCCCAGTGCTGGTCGGGAGGTCCCACGCCGGCGTCCTGGCTCCTCTCCTTCTCCCCGCTCCGGAATGGCTGGCAGGCCGCAGCCCGGGCGACACTCTCCCGAGTGTCGGGCTTCTTCTTCCGCATATGACGCGGATTACGTCACACGCCGGCCGCCTCGCGTCATCATGGCGGCCGGCGTGAAAGTACTGCGCATGCGCAAACAAAGCGCGCATGCGCAGTACTTTCACGCCGGCCGCCATGATGACGCGAGGCGGCCGGCGTGTGACGTAATCCGCGTCATATGCGGAAGAAGAAGCCCGACACTCGGGAGAGTGTCGCCCGGGCTGCGGCCTGCCAGCCATTCCGGAGCGGGGAGAAGGAGAGGAGCCAGGACGCCGGCGTGGGACCTCCCGACCAGCACTGGGCTGGAGAAAGCCCATGGTGAGTACAACTTTCTTTTTTTTTTTGTGCTCGGAGTCCCTTTAAAAAAAAAAAAGCATTCTTCAAATATGTTCTCAAAGGTTCAACTAATCGTCCAGGCAATTTTAGTCGCAATACCCATAGTCAATGAGTTAGATCAAATTATTGGATTAATATTCAACTGCAATAAATAAAACAAATGAAACATTATTGACTATAAAATCAACTAATTCAAAGTCAAATTTTACTTGGATACATTTCATCTCTCTTCACTACTTTTTGGATATTTGTACACCAGCATCTTTGTTGTGGAATCCGCTCTGTGCATGGAATGCAAGCGGCCAATAAATCCTACTTGGAAAAAAACATGCATTCTTTGTACTTATTTTGGTCTCTTTATAGAAAGATTGCATGGTGCTATCTTGAGCTATTATTAGCTACAGTCAAGGCTGTATTTATATGTTTTCTGCCGCTAGGGTGAATCATGTGTAGGTGTCCACTCCATTTGAAACTGCAGTCCCCTTTTCTATGTGCTCTACCCACGTGCATCAGCTCTCTTCTTCATGTACATCTCTCTTAGGTAGCAGCAGCTTCCCTCTTCCATGTATTAATCCACATTTGCATCTTGCAGTCTCCTTATCCATACACAACCCCCCCCCCCCCATTCCATGTCCAGCCAGCCAGCCACATGAAAGGAGCTACCAAAGGCCTGAGCCTTTTTGATCTTTTTAGATATCCACCCCTGGCTGTACCTATCTGAGAGAAGTGATCTTATCAATTCAGAAGACATTCTGTAGCTCCTAAAGTACACTAGGTTTCTTATCTCCTCCTCGGGTTTATTAATCAGGCAGCATTGTGGAATAAACTTGTAGCTAATTGTTGTGGTGCAAGTAATGGTAAACACAGGACCTTATGGAAAGAGAAACTCTATAAACAGGAAGTTGTTGTGTCTCCCAATAAGCTACATCTTCATGTATGGAGCCTAAGCCTTGGAGAACTGAGCACCTACTATACAGTGCACACTCATGGAGTTTGCTATTCTATGTATAAACCTTTTATCTATAGGGAATTGTATTTTGAGTTAAATGTGGTCATTAACCCAGATGAAGAGTACAAGGAAAGGATATCTGAATATTTACATTGCTTCAATCATATGTACTGTGCACGAGCATTCATTCATATACTGACTACTATTTCTGACAGCCTCTCCATTTCCTAAATACTAAACAACTAGACCTGAATGACAGCCTTCTAAGTCAGTCATGTGACACTGACAAACATGACAACCGTGAGCTCTCTGTGTAGCTAATTCCGTATTGCAATTCATATTAATTGATGCACTATCACAATAAAAGTGTAAATGCCTGCAATATTTCATTGTCACAAATAACACGAAATAACATGATTGATTATTTCTAATTATGTTACAACATGAATCAAGGGTCCAGTTCAGAGTATATATTATGCATGTTTAAGAACACAAAGTATACTATATGTAATTTGCTTTTAAATTCCATTCATGTATGCCTTGAAGCTGTGGCATTAGCAGGCTGATATACATTTTCAAACAAGCTGCTCTGTATTTTAATGAAATGGTTTATGCTCTTGATTGTTACCTTTTGACGTGCGTCTGAAAGTACCATACAAGCTGTAACCATTTGGTTCATATATTTACAAGCAGCAAGCACCATTTTTGTCACTGAGTCATCTCTCTTTGACATGAGTTCCATCAGCATTGCATTAGTGGCTCTAATCTATGCTGTCTGCATAATAAGTAGAAAGCAGTATGTGTAGTCCTGAAACATCCATGGCAGCCTCTACATATGATCCCTCTATACTTGTATCACAGCTTGTTCTGTGTTCTTTTTAATTACTGCTAGGGCAATATATCTCTGTAATGTACACTTTGACTGCCTCCCCCTTCCAATTGTCAAAGGAATATGTACTTTGCATAGATTTCATACATCGCACACTGCAGTAAGATGTAAAAGGAGAACATCACTCATAAACACATGCACATCTTTCTTTCTTTCTTGTGTTTTTTAGTTTGTTTATTTGTTTTTGTTTTTTTATGTTTTTATATTGACAAATGAAAAAGTAATTTTTATTTATAACATACTTAACATTGTAGCTATCTGCAATATACATTCAGAACAGAATGGACGTTTTTTTACTCTACGATTGTGCCTGCTGGTAACGGGTATCCAATGTAGGAGTACAAAGAAGTGCAATGGCTGGTGGCTGCATTTACTAGCAATCTGTCTCTCTGCCACTCTACACTATCTTGGCATGGGATGGATTATCTCAGACCTGGCAGTGAGGAGTATAATCCAGTCATAGTTACATAGTTACATTTTGAAAAAAGCCATTCATCCAGAGTTTAAAAATGTTTTTTTACATAAACAGTGAAACAATGTCTTGTAAGCATGTCGGGGGATGTGAAAGTGAACATTCCAAGCGGAATTGTAACCTATTGTAAACATATTTACACAAAATCGCATTAACCATAATTGATCTTACTTATGGCTAGTGTGAAAATATGTTTTCAGTGAATACGTTGCAATGTAAACTCAGAAGCTGTGAAACTGGGAATATTCCCTGCAAAATGTCATTGGAATTCAGCAATTTTAACCATCCCTAGTCCTTGCTTGTCCATTAGTTAGAAGGTCTCGTCTTTCCCAGAGATCTAAACTTAACTGCACTGAGTGAGCACCTGAGTACAGATATGAAAAGGGTTAATCTTGCTCTTTTTAGTAAAAAATGGCGCTTTACAACTTATTTGGCATGCCTTTGAAAAGGAGGCAATAGTGAGCTTAATTAGGGTACTTTTTAAAATGTTGAAGTGGTTGAAATAGTGGACACACCAGGTAGGTTATTCCAGTAGTTGCAGAAGCTCCTGGAAATTATGAATCACCTGGTTTTGTGGCAAAATCAAGGGTACTATTGTAAAACAGTTGGTCAAAATGTATTATCACAAAGTAAGCATATGGAAGGCTTGAGAAACAGCCTCAGGTCTCAGGATCCTGTTTCCAGAGAAAATTATTATCACATATGTGAACATGTAGACAAAGCAGTAACTCTCTCCCATTCTTACATGGAACATAACACAGTAACATGGTATATCTTATTTTAAAGAACACATTATAATGTTTAATTTCATACCTTATTTGGACAGTTTGGTATCTTCTGTTGGCTGGTAGCAGAGAAGTTGGCTAAAGTATGGTGCATTTTAAAGCAATTTCATGGGTGCAATCCTGGTCTGCGTCATAAGTTTCGCAATAATAGGTGGTTTTTCGCCTGCCACCTGGTGTCTTCCTGTCACTGCACACTGTGCAATCTTTGATGTTTTGATTGGGCATATTAGCAATAAAATGCTGGATACCATTTAGATGCTCCTCCACGTCCAATGAAGAAGGGCGGCCATATCTCCGCTGAGGCCTAGAGGCTCGTTGTTCGCGAATCAACTTAAGAATTAGGTTCTTGCGGTAGCTGATATGATCCTTTGGTTCATGCGGATGCAACTGGTTGTAAATTATGAAGCTATTCAGTACTGCCAGCTCCAACAACCAAAAAAAGGTCTTCCTCCACCACTTCAGTGACTTCCTGTTGAAAGAGTAACTACCGGTATAATGATCAAATCGGTCAACCGCTCCCATGTGTTTAGTATATTCTACGACTGCTGTGGGTTTCTCAACATTTTCAGTCACTCTACCTTTCATTCTTCTTTGCTGTGTCATTGTAGTAGCAAGGAAGAAAGTGCTAAGCATGTGTATAATATGCTTATCCTTCCATGCCAATACCATCTCTTCACTGTCAAGTTTCCAAGCACGAACTTCACAACTCTTCAGTTTCAATTTTTTTATTTCACTTGGTAGACCTTTACGATTGGGCATGACCGTTCCAGTTATGCACATTTTTTCTTTTAGTAACTTTTGTGCCAATATGTGACTGTTATAAAATCGATCTGTAAATAAATGCTATCCATGTCCAGGAGTGGCTTGTTTCAGATTTGTACAAAGATGAAGGACAATGCGAGCTGAAAATGGCAAGTCTGGCCTTGGCAAGCTTTCCGTAGTTGCAGATCCATGATACGATTCAAACGCAAAGAGGTCTCACAATCAGCCATAGAAAACACTTGTAGCCCCCACTTGCTTGGTTTCTGAGGATTGCATCTTGTACTTTGATCTTCCTTTGAAACTAATTGTGCTTTCATCAATCACTACATTCCTATTGGGTACAAACAGACTTCTGCTTTTCTCTTTCATATGCTCAGTCAAGTTCCTGACCTTCCAACCCCTAGTTTGAGGGCCTTCAGGACCACTGTTGGGTGGAGAAACATGTAGCATCCAATGGATCTGACTAAAATGGGTGCCAGATATAAATAATATTCAACTTATCATTTAGTAAAATGGGCACCGGGATATGCCATAAAATATTGTTTATGATATTCTACTATCCCCCACTGTAACCCCTATTTTTACATCTATTAAAATGGGCACCAGGAACACTGATAAAGTATCGGTTAATTTACTGATATTGTACTATTTCATTCACAGAGTAAAAATACCTGTAACGTTACTGATATTTTACTATGAATTAACCTTTCCCTACACTCACACAGAACCCTCCCCTGGAGGTGCCTAACCTTTACCCCCTCGTGGTGCCTAACCGTAACCCCCCCCCCCCATAGTGATGCCTAACTTCAACCCCCCTGGTTGTACTTAACCTTAACCCCCTTTCCCCTGAAGGTGCCTAACCCTAACTCCCCCTGGAGGACACCTAACTGTTATCCCCCATTTTGTTTTTGTAATATAAATTAGTATATGATTATTTGTGGCTTTATGTAACATAGCATTTGAGGAATCAAAACATACAAATAAAATTGGCAAAAATGACACATACCATATATACTCCACTTGACTCTTATATACATTTCACACAAGTAGAGAGCTGTCTGGTAACCACTTATAAAAAGTTATTATTTCTGTTTAAAATAAAAATCCTTTACATAAAAAGGCAGTTTATGTCTGATATCAAAAAGGGATATTTGCATGCAGATCTGGTAATTATGCCAAAGTTGTGCAAAGGAGCTACAGTATATTAAAGAGGAGCTGTCAGCCATACTATCTCAGTAAAAAAAAAGAAACACACATATATAAATAGATAAATACTTGCTCTACTTACATAACATATGTATTGCACTGTCCACATTTGATTTTAGTGATTTTTCTATAGTAAAAAAAAAAAAAAAAAGAGAGAGAAAATCCTTCTTATGGTACCCATACACAGTACAATAAAAATGTTAGATTTTCCAGGTTTTTCGACCAAAATGATCAAATCGAATGAAAGTTGAAAATAATCTTTTTTTCGATTAGGAAAAACGAATGATTATCCAGTTTTTCTTTAAAAATCTGATCAAACATGATGGAAAAATCGGCATATTCGAGCTAACGGAATAATCAAATGAAAAATTGTACCATGTATGGGCACCATGTATGGGTGTCAGTGGGCTGTGAAGTGTCACACACAGATAAATGCAATAGTACTATCAGAATACACTGAAACAATAATGAACTGGAGTGGTACTGTGCCTGCAACTTAAACTTCTGAGCAGTATGCCCGACACTGTGTTGGGCATGCCGATCAAGAGGTTTTGCTAGCCTCAGGAGTTCCCCAGGATTAATCTATTACATTTAATGGCTGCACAAGATGTTAGCTAGCACTGGGATAGCTAGTATAGGTGCCCACCACCCCCGATCGCCCCCAATTCCCCCGATCGAGCTGCTATATATATACCAAGCCTCTATCCTGGGGGACTCTGAGGCTAGCAAAACCTCCTGAATGGCATAACATTCAGGAGGTTAATGTAGCAACATGAGTAGTGTGCACACCGCATTGGTGTTAGTGGGCTGTGGAGTGTCACACACACAAAAAAAACACAGGAGACTGATGTGCTAGCCCTCAAAAGGGCTGTTTGTGGTGCTTTAACAGCAATAAAGGAACAAGAACACAGACCTAGCTAATGCTTTCCCTACCTATCTTCATCAAGTCTGACCCTGCTCTCACTAACAGTCAGCAGCCATCAGAGAATGATTCCAATATGGCCACCACAACTGCTTTTTTGATAGGGGGCTGGGGTCCAGGAGGGGGTGCTAGCTGATTGGCTGCTATGTGTCTGCTCACTGTGAGGTAAGGGGTCAAAGTTTAGCTCAATGATGATGTATAGGGGCGGGTCAAACACGCCATATGTTTGCAGTTCGCGGAGAACACGAACAGACAAAATGTGTTTGTTCGGGCCATCTCCATAAGCAACTACTTGAAAAAGTTGCTTTCATTCCATTATCACTACTTCTTCCACAGTCCTCTCTATATTTTCTTCCTCACTGCTTATATGTATATATTTTAATCTCTGATGGTGCTTGAGATGAAATTCAATATTTTGATAACCAATTTCCTTCTAAACTCTTTTATCTGGTATTACCATTCTTTCTTCAATGCTGTGTTGTCTGTCAGTGTCACATGTCACCTCCTCCTGACCTGACCTAGCCTGTGTTGAATGCAAGCTCCCATCCCTAGATTATATCTAACACCTCCAAGAGTGGATGATTGTCTGTCTTTTATGAGGCAGTCTGAGGCTTGTTCCAAACCCCCATACCCTTTTTCAGACCAGAAGATTTTTAAGGAAAAGGTACAAAATGCCAATTCAGGGATGGGGAACATATGGACCATTGATGGATAGAATGCATAATATACACAAGGAACAGAAACTGGAACAGATGACTACTATGCTGACTGACTACTAGTATACAAGAAATAAAAAAATATATATTATACACCTATTAAAATGACAAGAATAACATAATACTTGTACGCACATCATAGTAATCATAAGATTCCTCCAAATGCGTGTGTATAGATGTGTATAGTCTCCTTATGCCACTACACTATCACTGTATGCATGAACAATGTAGAGAGATAAGAGAAAAATGATGCCACTCCATTAGGGAAAATGTTCTCAGACAAACAAACTTACACTCACCCTTCCAGGCTGTTGAAATGCAGTCTGGGCATGCTCACGGCAAAGAGTGATGATACAATCATGTAGGTGAACCAGCAAACAGATCAGGGCACTGCCTAAGCAAATCCAATGTTTTGTTGTTGTAGAGCAGTGGTCCTAAAACTAAGCATTAAATTATAAATTTATTGCGCTGCCTCACAGTCCACTACAAGGTACGGAACACCCCAACCGCACCGCCAGTGGATTTAGTCTACTTCAATCTTCACAGCAAAATAGACCTCGGAAGTAAAACAGAAAGAAAAAACTTTCATCGCATAGACCGTTAAAAAAGGTAAAAAAGCAAATCTTCCACCAATTATGTCAGTGTAGTATCCTATATGGTATCACCACTTTCTTGTGCTCCACCACCTATAGGACCTGCTCTCACCTCTGGCTATGGCTGCCTAGAACCCACAGACAGCTCAAATAGCATAGGTTTCAACACAGATTGCTCTCCACTTCCTTTTGCCTTCCAACGGTATTCACAATCATCTCACATCATTAAAAGTAAAAACAAACATCATTGCATAGGCTGCTTTAAAATTGAAGCATATGGAAGGAAGTATCACCGTGATTTATTATAGGGACCACCGCCTAAACACTGAGTCACCAACATCTTCAGGGACCGTGCTCACCTTCTTATGTTTTTGCAGTGGGCTGTTCTGTTTGGGAGATGTGGAGGAATTAAGTAACACCAATAGAGGAAGTGCTGGGATAACAGGATCGTGCACACATACGCTGTTTAATCTGTCTGTGAGTGGGGCAGCTATTACTGAAGGTGAGCACGATCTATGCGATAAAAGTTTCTTCTTTCTGTTTTACTTCTGAGGTCTATTTTGCTGTGAAGATTGAGGTGGACTAAATCCGCTGGCGGTGCGTTTGGGGTGTTCCCATACCTTGTAGTGGACTGTGTGGCAGCGCAATAAGTACATAATTTAATGCATGATCTATATGTTTGTGTAACATTTTGACTTATGCAGCAGACCCACAGTTGATAGTAGGTTCTAGTGTTTAGAGTGGAGCTCGTTGAGATATCTGGTTGGATATAATTTTCTCTGTCCTAAAACTAAGGCCCGTGGGCCAAATGTGGCCCCCTGAGGCTTTTTCACTGGCCCCCACACACAAAATGTATTACTTATAGATGCCACCTGCTGCGTCTTTAAATATTTGTGGCCCACATATAGTATAGCAGTGCCAGCACCACTCTTCCACATGGAACCCAGAAAGCCGTTTTGAGGGGCATACTATCTACACATGCTGTGTTGGTGGCATAATATCGTCTCTGGATAAGTGAGAGACATGAGGGCTGCCCATGTTAATAGGCGCTGTCTACAATACCTAGGTTCAATGTAATGTTTTCCAACATCATTTTATGTATTCTCCGGCCCCCCCAGCAGCCTGAAGTATGTTGACCCCGGTCCTTGATTGAAAAAGTTTGAGGAACCCTGTTGTAGGGGGTTACAACATATACAGTAGTGCAGAGCATGCACACTGAAATTGTGAGTGAATGGCTCATTGGATCGGAGCCGAAGGTGCAGACAGACTGACACTTTGACCGTTTCACTTACAAAAATAATTACCATTTACGTGGGATTGTTAATTATTGATACACAAAAACATGTAAAACTTAAACAGAAGTAATAGGGAGCAGAACAATTTAAATATGCACAATAATAAGAAGGGTGAATAACCACTTGATATAAAGCACTGCACTCCACGTATCATTGCAAAAAGAAGTATACACTTTTTTTTACTGACCAATATAAGGTACAAGTACTGACTTGAATAGGATAAGCATCAATAATGGCTGTTTCACATTTGACTTGATGGTTGTTCACGTAGTGTTGTGGGGGGTATGGGCACTAGTACAAGAAATGTAAATGTTGTCCATTTATAGTATGTCTATAATGAAGCCTCACTCAGAAAGTTGGATGTAAAGTTTCAGATAATGCTGTGGTAGCAGCTTGACCATGTCTCTGGATAGGGCAGCCCATCTGCAGAATGATATTTCTTTTTGATTAAGTAGTGGTGGATCATCTAGGTGTCCAATCACAGCACCCTTGATGAGCAGAGCCCAATCATAGCACTACATGTATACAATGACCAGTTCATGAGAATTAACCACCTTGCCCAATCACAGTACAGCTCAATGGCAGCAAAACATCAATATACACACAAGCAAAAACTTGCAGGCTGACCTTGCAAGGTTGGGAGAAATATAAACATTTTGCTCATACAACTATTTTTTTTTAAACCTGCTTAAATAATAAGTGAAGCATGCAGGATATTATGTTTATGGTGTAATACTTGTTGGAAATATTTGATATGTCAAAATGTTGAAATTGAAATTTTGTAAACATAGTAAGTTTAGTGTAGTTAGTGGGGGCGATATCCATGAGGAATAACAAATGCATGAACAGAATAGGGAAAAAGAAGCAACCTAAATATACTCTGTATGAAAAATATAATCTTTTTAGTTGCGCGATTTCATATCCTTTTCTTCACACATCCATTCATCTATGTTGTCCACGACACTCACACATGCAATGTATGTAGGTATTCTGTGTATTTCTTTGGTATTACAGTTGTAACAAATTCATATATGGACACTGTTAGTAAAAGTATGAAGCAGCAGTGTTTGAGTTTGATGCTGACAGGTAGAATATCAAATGCCTGCCAGCTCTCAACCTTGTGCCATCTAAATTGAACAGACAGCAACCAAAAAAAGTCTCAAAGATGAGCGTAATGACCTAATTACGATTTCGCGAAATTTCGCGTAATTAGTGTAATTACGATTATGGCCGTAAGTACATAATCGTAATGAAGAAGGATTTCGCGAAATTTCGCGTAAGCGTAATTTTCGCGTAATTTTCGCATTACAATGGTTATTTGTTCATGCCGTAATTTCGCATTAAACGCTACCGTAATTTTGCGTTAAACCGTAATGCTCCGTATAATATAAAAAAGCCGCCGACTTTAAGGGTTAATAGCAAAGCCCCCTTAAATGCTAAGAGCCTCAAATTTGGAGAATATATTAAGGAGATCAGGAGGAATAAGAGGAAAAAAATTTTTTTCAAAAAGACCTTATAGTTTTTGAGAAAATCGATGTTAAAGTTTCAAAGTAAAAATGTATACATTTAAAAACCCGCCGACTTTAACGGTTAATAGCAAAGCCTGCTTAAAGTTTAGGAACACCAAATTCCTAGGGTATATTAAGGGGATCAGTGGGAATAAGAGGAAAATTTTTTTTTTCAAAAAGACCTTATAGTTTTTGAGAAAATCGATTTTTAAGTTTCAAGGACAAAAATGTCTTTTAAATGCGGAAAATGTCAGTTTTTTTTGCACAGGTAACAATAGTGTATTATTTTCATAGATTCCCCCAAGTGGGAAGAGTTTTACTTACTTTGTTCTGAGTGTGGGAAATATAAAAAAAAAACGACGTGGGGTCCCCCCTCCCAGACCTCTTTAACCCCTTGTCCCCCATGCAGGCTGGGATAGCCAGAATGCGGAGCACCGGCCGCGTGGGGCTCCGCACCCTGACTATACCAGCCCGCATGGTCCATGGATTGGGGGGTCTCGGAAGGGGAGGGGCAGCCAAGCTTTCCCCCCCCCCTCCAAGCCCTTGTCCAATCCAAGGACAAGGGGCTCTTCTCCACCTCCGATGGGCGGTGGAGGTGGAGGCCGCGATTTCCTGGGTGGGGGGTTCATGGTGGAATCTGGGAGTCCCCTTTAAAAAGGGGTCCCCCAGATGCCCACCCCCCCTCCCAGGAGAAATGAGTATAGAGGTACTTGTACCCCTTACCCATTTCCTTTAAGAGTTAAAAGTAAATAAACACACAAACACATAGAAAAAGTATTTTAATTGAACAAAAAACATAACCACGAAAAAAGTCCTTTAATATTCTTAATTAACCATTAATACTTACCTGTCCCTTTAAATAAATGATCCCACGCAATATCCTCGGAAATGTTCTATCAGTTACAATGTAACAAAGTTATTACAATGTAACAACTTTGTTACATTGTAACTACGCCGCACCCGACGCCACTCGCCGCTCAGCCGCCGCATACGCGTCCGTGCAGGACGCTAAGTCCCCGCAGCTCCCGCTGTCCACCCCGCCCACATCTGTCACCCACATGTGGGTGACATGTGGGTGACATGTGGGAGAGGCGGGGAGGGCAGCGGATCCGGCGGGGACTTAGCGTCCTGCACGGACCCGACAGAGCTCTGAGCTATATAGCTCAGAGCTCTCTAAAGCATCTTTGTATTTGGGCTCCAAGGAGCCCCATTGGTCCTTAGCAGACCAATGGGGTTCCTTCAAATCAGAAGGAACCCCATTGGTCTGCTAAGGACCAATGGGGCTCCTTGGAGCCCAAATACAAAGATGCTTTCGAGAGCTCTGAGCTATAGCTCAGAGCTCTGTCGGGTCCTGCAGCACAGACGCGGTGGCGGCGGTGAGTGACGTCGGGTGCGGCGTAGTTACAATGTAACAAAGTTGTTACATTGTAATAACTTTGTTACATTGTAACTGATAGAACATTTCCAAGGATATTGCGTGGGATCATTTATTTAAAGGGACAGGTAAGTATTAATGGTTAATTAAGAATATTAAAGGACTTTTTTCGTGGTTATGTTTTTTGTTCAATTAAAATACTTTTTCTATGTGTTTGTGTGTTTATTTACTTTTAACTCTTAAAGGAAATGGGTAAGGGGTACAAGTACCTCTATACTCATTTCTCCTGGGAGGGGGGGTGGGCATCTGGGGGACCCCTTTTTAAAGGGGACTCCCAGACTCCACCATGAACCCCCCACCCAGGAAATCGCGGCCTCCACCTCCACCGCCCATCGGAGGTGGAGAAGAGCCCCTTGTCCTTGGATTGGACAAGGGCTCGGAGGGGGAGGGGAAAGCTTGGCTGCCCCTCCCCTTCCGAGACCCCCCAATCCATGGACCATGCGGGCTGGTATAGTCAGGGTGCGGAGCCCCACGCGGCCGGTGCTCCGCATTCTGGCTATCCCAGCCTGCATGGGGGACAAGGGGTTAAAGAGGTCTGGGAGGGGGGACCCCACGTCGTTTTTTTTTAATATTTCCCACACTCAGAACGAAGTAAGTAAAACTCTTCCCACTTGGGGGAATCTATGAAAATAATACACTATTGTTACCTGTGCAAAAAAACCTGACATTTTCCGCATTTAAAAGACATTTTTGTCCTTGAAACTTAAAAATCGATTTTCTCAAAAACTATAAGGTCTTTTTGAAAAAAAAAATGTTCCTCTTATTCCCACTGATCCCCTTAATATACCCTAGGAATTTGGTGTTCCTAAACTTTAAGCAGGCTTTGCTATTAACCGTTAAAGTCGGCGGGTTTTTAAATGTATACATTTTTACTTTGAAACTTTAACATCGATTTTCTCAAAAACTATAAGGTCTTTTTGAAAAAAAAAATTTCCCTCTTATTCCTCCTGATCTCCTTAATATATTCTCCAAATTTGAGGCTCTTAGCATTTAAGGGGGCTTTGCTATTAACCCTTAAAGTCGGCGGCTTTTTTATATTATACGGAGCGTTACGGTTTAACGCGAAATTACGGTAGCGTTTAATGCGAAATTACGGCATGAACGAAACGCGAAATTTCGCGTTGAAAATTACGCTTACGGTATTTTCAATTACGATTTTAATGGCAATTTCGCTACGCTAATTTCGCATCGTAATTGCAAATTTCGCATGCGTAATTATAGTAATGCGAAATTACGAAAATTTCAGCTCAATTCTATCTCAAACTAAGTGAATTGCATCAGTAGCATCAGGCAAGGGAATCTTGGCTTCAAAAGATTAAGTGAATGTCAGCAAGAGCTATAACAAGCTTGCAGCGGCCAAGAGGGGTGTATGAGTGGAAAGCAGGACATTTGGGCACCCCATAAACACTAATGCAAATATGAGCTACTGGGTGAGAAAAGCAGAAATTTGTGGGCCTGATAAATAGTGAGCACCGGGCCTTTCTAACCAAAATTTTTCATTTGAGAATTAGCACTTAAAATGTATCATTATTTATTGTTAAAATGTATTTTTTTTTAAAATGTATCATTTTTGAAATGTATTAGAGTTAGGCGTCAGGAAGGGGAGAGGGGTGGTTAGGGTTAGCTGTCAGGAAGAGTGGGTTTAGGGTTAGGAGTCAAGAAGGGAACAGCTTTCTAACCATACACACAAATGTACACCTTTTGGTATGTTCTACACTCCGTATTAGAGTAGCTTAGGAGAAATAAAACAGTAAACATGTTCAAGAATGTATCCACATTCATCACCATCTACCATTCACTGCATGGATGCCTAAGAATGCCTACAGCATTTTTCATTATGATAACTATTTTATTTGTTTCCATATAAAATCTACCATCACAATGTAAAAATCTCTCCCTTTACATTTTGCTTCACTGTAATGGTTTATAAACCTTTAACCACTTCACATCCAGACCTTGTCTCCCCCTAATGGAAAAGAGCAGTTTTGACATTTTAGTTCTGTTCCTGTTTAATCAGCAATAACTTTATCTCTACTTATGACGCCTAAATGAAATATACATATTTTTTTTTTACACAAACTAGACTTTCATTGTATGGCATTATTTCCCTTTTCCCTTATTTTCTTTTGTTTTCTATGCACTTTAATGGGAAAAAGAGGGAAAAAATAGAAAAAAAATATTTACCAGTTTTAACAATTCCAGTTTAAATATAAAAAGCGCTACTGTAGATAAAAAACCCAAATTTTGTTTGGCTATTTCTACTGCTTATCACAAAACTTAGATTATGTTCCTTTCACAATGTATGGTGAGGATATTTGATTTTGAAATAATACTACTGTATTTTCACTGTGAACGTAGAAAATAAAAGTATTTTTAATGGCAAAAATTGGCTCAGGGAACATATATTCCCTTTCACCAATTATTGCTGCATCAGATAGTGCTGGAGGTGTGCACAGGAGCAAGCATAATTGTTCACAGCTGTGCTACAGCTACAAGCCATGTATCTACCTATGTCCTTGTTGCTTAGATAAAGTCACAGAGGCTGGAGATATACTGTAGCTGAGGCTAGAGTGGTTAAGATAGAACTATGAAAATGAGTTACAGAAAATAAGGCTACCTCCTCACTACGATTCCCTTTGATGGTCTTCAATCATCATTACTGTGTCACCAGCAAAAATACATCACATCTTACCATTGATGAGCACAAATTTTGCACAATCATAATTTAGCACTGGAATTCAGAATTATGCTGCAAAATTGTAATGTGAAATTTCAGCAAAAATTGAAATTAATTTCATATTTGTAACTGTAATCAGGAATTGTAATTTTGCAATTATGTGTAATTTTGTGTAATTTTAATTGCAAAGATATGTTAAGGGGAAGAGTGGGAACAAGTCAAAAAGACCCAAAAAGACCTTGCAGTTTTTGAGAAAATCAATTATAAAAGTCAGAGGAAAAATAGTTTTTAAACTCGGTAAACTGACATTTTGCAGAGTTTAAAAACCATTTTTCCATTTTAATTTTTAAAAGCAATTTTCTCAAACACTACAAGGTCTTTTTGAAAAGTTTATTCAACTTGTTCCCAATATTCCTCTTAACATACATAGCAATTTTGGTGAGAATAGTACATATGGGAGCTTTGCTGTTAACCACTAAATTTGGCACTAGATTATGTGAAATGATGCACAATTACAAATTGATTATGTAAAATCAGTTGCATTTCCAAATCCTAATTTTGTGTGGCCCTAATTGCAAAATTTTACACAAAGTTTTGCATGACCTTGATTAGCAGATTATGATCAGGACTACATCTTACAAGATGGCCACCATGTCCCACTCCTTCTGGATAAAGGCACAGAGGGAATTGCGAAATGAAAGTGGAATAGCTTTGATCACAGCCAAATTACCTTTTATCTAACTTCAAAACTGATTTCCACAGAGTTAAAAAGAAATAAAAACACAAACAGTTCTTGAAAGAGGAGCTGTCAGCCATACTATCTCAGAAAAAACAACAACACATATATACTGTAAGTAGATAAATACTTGCATTTTAGTGATTTTTCTATAGTAAAAAAAGAGAAAAAGCTTTTTAGGATTTTCCATTTTGACTGTGTCTATCTTGATGCCAATCCTGCCATCATTTCCCCCCCTTACTCTGTCTGTGTATCATTGCCGGTCCTCCTCCCAGTCTTTAGACACTCCCACCTAGCTCTGCAGTAGAAAGTACATTGTCTCTGCATGATAAATATTAGCCAATCAGAGAGGAACAGAGGTGTGGGAGGGGAAACCAGGAGTAAGTAAAGAAGAAAAAAGAAAACCCAGCATACCCTGCAACTTCTTTTGTGCAGCAGATATTCCAAATAAGAGCCAGGGAATCTGGGGAATTATGTTTTATGGAGAAGAAAAGTAAGAAAGTTTTGGATTGCCTGCCTGATTAGCATCCTTTTTACTTGTTTAAAAGATAAAAATAAAGAATTGATTTTTGATTTTATGCCTGATAGATACACTTTAATGTTCTTAATTAATAACAAATACCTTTGAAAAAAAAAAGTTCCAACACCATTATCCACTGTCATGATCTCCCCTCTGCGTACGTACAAAAAGGGCGCCTGGACAAAAAGGGCGCGGGGTGTAAACGCTAATTAACAATTAATTTTTAATAGCGTTTATAAAAATAGTGTGCTATATTTCGTTTACAAATAATGTTTAACAAATTTATAAATCATTAAATAATGTTAATGAAATCGGAAATTGTGAAAACGTTAATCTTCCCTGTTTCAAAAAGTTAAACTTATAATTACGTTTATTAAAAAAACAATAATATATGTTTAATTGTTATAATTGTATATTATTGTGAATAACCTTCATTTATGGTTTGTTCTTATAATAAAATCTGAAAATATTCTTTATAACAATGATATAAATATAACTACGTTCATAATAAGTGTTGTAAAACATTAGTAATTATTACTAAAATTTTACTAAAACTATACCTAAGCCTACTCTTACACAGAACCCTCCCTGTACCTATCCCTAACCCCTAGACCCCCTGTTGGTGCCTAAACCTAAGACCCCCCTGTTGGTGCCTAAACCTAAGACCCCCCTGTTCATGCCTAAACCTAAGACCCCCCCTGTTGGTGCCTAAGTAATCCTTCCTGTACCTACCCCTAACCCCTAGACCCCCCTGTTGGTGCCTAAACCTAAGACCCCCCTGTTGGTGCCTAAACCTAAGACCCCCCCTGTTGGTGCCTAAGTAACCCTCCCTGTACCTACCCCTAACCCCTAGACCCCCCTGTTGGTGCCTAAACCTAAGACCCCCCTGTTGGTGCCTAAACCTAAGACCCCCCTGTTGGTGCCTAAACCTAAGACCCCCCTGTTGGTGCCTAAACCTAAGACCCCCCTGTTGGTGCCTAAACCTAAGACCCCCTGTTGGTGCCTAAACCTAAGACCCCCCTGTTGGTGCCTAAACCTAAGACCCCCCTGTTGGTGCCTAAACCTAAGACCCCCCTGTTGGTGCCTAAACCTAAGACCCCCCTGTTGGTGCCTAAACCTAAGACCCCCCTGTTGGTGCCTACACCTAAGACCCCCCCCCCCCCTGTTGGTGCCTAAGTAACCCTCCCTGTACCTTCCCCTAACCCCTAGACCCCCCTGTTGGTGCCTAAACCTAAGTACCCCTGTTGGTGCCTAAACCTAAGACCCCCCCCTGTTGGTGCCTAAACCTAAGACCCCCCTGTTGGTGCCTAAACCTAAGACCCCCCTGTTGGTGCCTAAACCTAAGACCCCCCTGTTGGTGCCTAAACCTAAGACCCCCCTGGTGGTGCCTAAACCTAAGACCCCCCTTTATAATGTGGATAATAATGTTTTACTAATTGTGGATGCAAAAATTATTTAGCAATTTACGTTACGTACTGATATTAATAATAATGTTTTCGAAACAGTAAGGGATAAAACTTTAAATAATGTTTTAATTAGTTAAATAAGATAAATACGTTTAGTATTTTTATAAATGTTATTCGGCACGGGTGCATTTTATAAACGTAAATCACCACAAGCACACTTATAAATCATTAAAAATCTCCTGGCGCCGTTTGTAAACGTTATTTATGTCCTGCGCCCTTTTTTCCTGCTCGGCGCCCATTAAATGTTATTTATTATGAGAGTGAATGGCGGCGCCCTTTTTGTCCATTAGCGGCCTGCGCCCTTTTTTCCCGCTTCCCTCCCCTCTAGTGTGTCCTGTTTCTTGCAGCTGAGCTTCAGCCTGGCAATTCTGATATTTCTATGCATTTGCAGTTGCATAAGTTTGCTAGCAATTGTAATGTGTGTCATTGCCATCTGTAATTACCCTGCAGTTCAGATTAGCACAGGAGTGATTAATTACCACTCATCTGTGTTGGAAGTTGTTTGCCTTCCCTCATTGGATAATGAGTGTAAAAGCCTTCCTGTGTTACTTTCCATTTGCCCATTATAGAGTTAGCTTGGCTAATTGCTTGATGCCCCTTGTATTTAAATCTATTCTGATCTATTTCTGTCTTTGATTATGATTACCTTGATTTTGATACTTAGCCTGGTTCTGACCTAGTCTTGTTTGCCACCTGGATTGATCTTCTTTTGCCTTGATTTGAGTACAAGATTGGATTGCTCTGTTATGTGCATTGTCTCCTGTGAATGACCCCTGCCGTAGTTCTGTCTTGTGGGCACTGTTGGTATCTCTGTCTTTCCTTCTTATCAGCCTCTATACTTTGTGCGTTAAAGCCTGGGTGTAACCAAAGTCAGGTAGACACTGCTCCGTCTCCTGTTCAAGCAGGGACGCACCACACAAGGTGCAGATTGCAGTGGTAGATTGGGGGATAGGGGGGGCGTGGCCTGCTGCGCGCGTGAATGGCAGCTTGAGACTTGAGCTCTGGCAAAGAACCTCCGAGATCGGCACAAAGCAGCCTGTAGAAAGCAAAAAATGCAGTCTGACCAGGATGGAGAGATACCCATGGACCTAGAGGCAAGTCGCAAAAGGAAGAAAGGACTTGGCAAGCCGCAAAAGCTCACAGACTTCTTCCCGGAGCGCAGACACAACACTAGCTCCCCTCGTCAAGATGGCGCTGAGGGAGATGACCCGACAAAGTCAGCGACCTCATTAGAAAAACAATCAGTCACTGCTGACAGTGCATCGGAGCCAGCGGAGACAGCAGCCGCTCATCTCTCCGATAATGATGACTCACCGCCTGACGGCTCTCCCACACTGCGCAGCCCGGTCAGGCCGAGGTTATCAGGAGGCCCTGAAGACATAAATAAGGTAGGCCCTGCAGATGCACACACTATCCCTGTGAACACAGCAGCAGCACAGTGCTCTTTAGAGGATCTGCACACAACTGACCAGCCCCTGACACAGGATGATATGAAAAACATGCTGTTGATGCTAAAACACTCCATTTCAGCAGACTTTAATGCACTCTCTAGATCTGTAAGCTCTTCTGTCAGTGAAATGGAAGACAGGATTTCCACAGCAGAGGACAGGATTACAGTTATCACATGAGAACATAACAAGATAATTGACTCCCCTTGATCATAATACAGATGAGATAGATCTAATGAAAAGAAAGCTGGTCGATCTAGAAGATAGAAACAGAAGGCAGAACCTAAAAATCAGAGGAATACCTAAACAAGTCACCAGCGACCAGCTCAAACAATACCTGCTAAAGCTTTTTAAAACCATCTCTCCCAGTACTCCTGAAAAATACTTTATTATTGATAGGGCACACAGGGTCCCTAAACCGAACCACCTGCCCGACAACATACCAAGGGACGTAGTGCTTAGACTTGCATTCTACCATGCTAAGGAAGCTGTTCTGCAGGCTCTGAGAAGCAACAAAAGCCTACCAGATGCTTACAAACAAATAAAAATCTTTCCTGACCTGTCACAGGCTACCCTTAAATTCAGGAAAGATCTTAAGAATGTCACTACTACACTACATAATCATCAGATTCACTACAAGTGGGGTTTCCCTCTCAAGCTCTTAATTACCAAAGCAGGGAAAAACTACGTCATTCACAGTGTGGAGGAAGGCCTTCATCTAATAAAAAGCTGGAAGATCAAGCTAGATTCCGCTGCTCCGCCAGCCTTCAATAAACCACCTACCCAACGGGATAAAAACATATTTGATTGGCGCACTACCAAAAATGCTCTCTAAAGTTAACCAGCATAAACAAGGCCAACTGATCATAGAGGGAGATTTTAACATCTGTATTGACCCCAAAAATGATTCCACACATCCAAATAGAACACGTACTCCTTCCTTACTTAAAACTATCCATCTAGAAGATTTGTATGATCCATGGAGATCTATGCACGCTTCAGAGAAGGATTTTTCCTATTACTCATCGGTGCATAAATCTTGGTCGCGCATAGATTTTTATTTGGTTGAAAGAAACACCCTTTTAAGATGTAAGAATGCTGAGATCCACAACATCACTTGGTCGGATCATTCCCCGATTACACTGACCCTACAAACTAGTGGACATCAGCCCTCATCAAACTCATGGAAATTAAATAACTCCCTACTTTTGTCTGATCCATTCCAGACCAACAACAGATTAAAAATCACCTTAGAGATTACTTCTCCATAAATGAAACCGACGACTCTAGCCCAATTAATATTTGGGCTGCCCATAAGGGGTTCATTTATTAAAATGGGAGCTTTTAAGAAGCGATCCAAACTCACTAAGATAAATAATATACTTGACCAAATCAAATCATTGGAGGCCTCCCTCAAGCAAAACTTTTCGTATGAAACACAAACCAAATTGTTCAATGACAAACAAGAGCTCAGAATATGCATGTTAGACGAATACCAATACATGCTGCAGAGAGCTAAACTCTTACAATACTCTCAGAACAATAAAGCTAGCAAAAAACTAGCAAATGTGATAAAGCATAGACAAGCCAAAACAAGGATTCAATATATAATTCACCCGCATACTAAAGAAAAGTTTTGTAATCCAAAGCAAATAGTGAATGCCTTTAGTGACTTTTATAGTTCGCTCTATAATCTTAAAAATGATCCTCACACCCCACAACCCTTTGACCCCATTATTACCAAATTTCTAGATGCTCCAAACCAGTGTTTCTCAACTCGGTCCTCAAGTACCCCCAACAGTGCATGTTTTGCAGAAAACCACAAACATTCACAGGTGAGGTTATTAGTGTCTCAGCAGAGCTGATTAACTAGCTCTTTGGTTTTCTACAAAACATGCACAGTTGGGGGTACTTGAGGACCGAGTTGAGAAACACTGCTCTAAACATACCCAAGATATCTGAAGAGCAACTAAGAAAACTCAATGCTCCAATATCAATAGATGAGATCTACTCTTCTATTAAAGATCTGAAATTAAACAAGGCCCCAGGCCCGGACGGCTTCACAAACAACTATTATAAAACTTTCCGCATACTTCTAGCACCTAGATTATGTAAACTTTTCAACACCTTCATTCATCAAGGCTTCCTTCCCAAAGAATTTCTGGAGGCAAGAATCTCAATCATTCCCAAAACGGGCAAAGATGAAAGCAATACGGCCATTCGGCCAATTATAGACTGATCTCCTTATTAAATGGTGACACAAAGATGTTTTCTAAGATTATAGCCTCTAGACTTCTAAAAGTATTACCTTCCATAATTGGTCTGGATCAGGTAGGCTTCATGAAAGGAAGGCAAGCTAGTGACGGAACAAGAAGGTTTATAAATATGTTGCATTTTGCAAATACACACAAGGTGCCTTCTCTGTATCTATCCTTAGATGCAGAGAAGGCATTTGATAGGGTCCACTGGGGTTTTTTGAAGCATACATTGTCAAAATTTGGACTGGTTGGTAACATACAAAAAAGTATTATGGCATTGTACACTTTCCCAACGGCAACGGTAGTATCCTCAGGCTTCACCTCTAAATCGTTCTCAATAACTAACGGAACTCGCCAGAGGTGTCCTCTATCCCCCCTAATATTTACCCTCATTATGGAGACCCTGGCTATAGCCATTAGAAACAATCCTCAGATCAAGGGTCTGGATATTGGTAAGCATACGCATAAAATTGGTTTATTTGCCGATGATACCATCTTAGCGATAACTGACCCGACAAATTCTATGCCTCATGTAATAAACACATTGGAAGCCTTCTCTCAGGCCTCATACTATAAAGTTAACCAATCCAAATCTTTAATTATGGGAGTACATATACCTTCCCAGATTTCCAATACCCTTAAAGCCCACTACCCCTTCCCCTGGGTAATTAACTCAAGTATTTGGGCATCACCCTATCCAAATCTCATCATAACCTCTTCAAAGACAATTATTCACCCCTTCTACAGAAAATAAAAACCGAACTTCACAATCTATCTGGTCCCAACCTCTCCTGGGCGGGTAGGTTAGCAGCTTACATTATGCAGACACTGCCCAAAATAACCTGTATTTTCAGAACGGTCCACATCCCACTTAAGCAAAGCTTCTTTAGAGACCTTAACAAAATAGTTGCTGACTACGTATGGAACGGGAAACGTCATAGAACCAAATTATCTATTTTATTGACACCCAAAAAGGGAGGTATAGGTGTACCGTGTCTCAGATCCCTCTACATAGCCTGTAACCTAGAGGTATCCAAAGAATGGTGGCAACAGTTACCTTCAGCCCCCCTCTGGGTACACATAGAAAAACAACTCCTAAAAAAGGACCTAGCAGCCTTTTTACTCGCTTCCTTAATAAAAGAAGATATTAAGATTCCCCCTTCCCCTACAATAAAAGCTACTATAGAGTCCTGGAGACATCTTCTCAAACATACGAACACAAAAGAATATGCAACGCCAGAAATCCCACTATTGTCTGCCCCATGCCTGATAGACAATATTAATATATATAATTGGAAAACAGCTGGTATCAACAATCTTTCTCAACTAATTTCCAAGGACAAATTTAAATCCTTCCCTCAATTCCAAGAGCAATTCCATATTCCGTCAGCCGAAGAATTCACCTTTTTTCAACTCCAACACCTCTGGTCCAAAATTAAACATAATATACCAAGTATCCCTAAAAATATACTGCAATATATTACAGCCCCTATTGCACTTAGTAAAGGGATTAAGTTATGCTATGAAACACTGCTAGAAGGTAGTGAAAATCAACTAACAAAATTCACTGCGAAATGGTCGCATGATCTGCACTCTCAAATCTCTCAAATCTATCTGATACCCAGCTGGCTTCCAACAATCTAACACACTATACTAGATGTACCACCCATTGGGAAACTCTCCAAAAATTAATTATTAGGTGGTATTCTACGCCACTTCAAATCTCTAAATTTGATCCTCGAACATCTCCACTTTGTTGGAGAGAGTGTGGAATGCCAGGCTCTTTAGTACACATCTTCTGGCATTGCCCATTAATAAAAAAACCTTTGGCAAGAAGTGACAGATTTCATTTTAACTAATATATGGGACCAATTCACTATGTCTCCTGAATTGGCTATTCTACATATAGGTCTCAACAAAATTTCTGTTCACCTAAGGCTATATATAACACATGTTCTTTGTGCTACGAGACACCTCATAACCTCCACATGGAAATCTAAAGAATACCCTAATCTTATACAAGTTATAACCTTATATAAAGTAAACATCTCCATGGAATTGAAACTAAGAGGTAAAGACAACACATTGGCGCATTAACCTATAAACGCACATCACACTCTAAAGTGTGGCCAAACTAGATCTCAACTCTAGTACTAAGGGCATTTACAGCCCGGTTTTATGTATGCTTTCACTATGTGGGCTTATGGGTCTTTTTGTAATGCTTATAATTTTATGCTCTGTTTCACTTCTCTTCGGATACACCTCCTTTTATGGTATTATTAGTATACTCTCCCTAAGTATCTGCAACTCCACGCAAGATGGAGATCCTTCTTCTATGTACATATTATTATACTTTAGATATTCTGAACAAAAGTTTGTGATCTTTATCTGTTAATCTTTTTACACAATAAAAATATATTGTTAAAAAAAAAATATTGGGGGATAGGGGTTGATACAAAGGCAGAGAGTTCAGCAGGCCTTACTTCCTCGGAAATGGTCCCATGCCAATATACTCTAATGTTGTGACTTTGATTGAATATCTCTGCTGGCCCTGCCACACACCACTACCACATGCAACTCTCTGCTATAATAAGAACAGCTCCCTGTCCCTCCTGACACTGCACCTCTGGCTCCCGCTGACCCCACTGCCCCCCCTGCCCCCCACACCTATCCCCCACACCCATGCTGGCACCTGTTACGTGCAGTGCACGCAGATTTGCACTGAATGCAGATTGTCACTTATTGTGGAAATACTAAAGACCAAACCACCGGTAAAAGTGAAATAATGTAAAGGTCTATTTACAAGTGCAGGATATGTACAAGTGAAAATGCAATTGGTGCATGAACATACATACAAGTAGAGTTGGGCCGAACCTCCGATTTTAGGTTCGCGAACTTTCGCGGAACGTTCGGTTCGCGTTAAAGTTCGCGAACCGCAATAGACTTCAATGGGGATGCGAACTTTGAAAAAAAAAAATAATTATGCTGGCCACAAAAGTGATGGAAAAGATGTTTCAAGGGGTCTAACACCTGGAGGGGGGCATGGCGGAGTGGGATACACGCCAAAAGTCCCCGGGAAAAATCTGGATTTGACGCAAAGCAGCGTTTTAAGGGCAGAAATCACATTGAATGCTAAATGACAGGCCTAAAGTGCTTTAAAACATCTTGCATGTGTATACATCAATCAGGTAGTGTAATTAAGGTACTGCTTCACACTGACACACCAAACTCACCGTGTAACGCACCGCAAACAGCTGTTTGTACTAGTGACGGCCGTGCTGGACTGGTGCGCACCATGGCGAGAGTGCAGGTTTTGGTGGCTTTACAGCCCATAAGGTCGGCCTGGCTGATGTAGCTGAATGACAGAACAGTGACTGTCCAGCTGATCAAATTTGGTCTGACCACAATGAAGCAACGACCTTATTATCTTTTGTGTGCCCCCCGAGACACTCATCTAGGCGCCGGTCATTGCTTCATTGTGATACGCAAGCCCCTTCACCACGGCAAGGTAATGATCACGAAGGGGAATGGGCGCATGTACATGCCTTTTCTTTTGTTGTTGCAGCTGCCCTCAGTGCAGCCAGAAAAATTAGGCAGTCATGTACACGCACCATAAAAATTATTACAGCGGCCGCTGCTAGCAGCGGCCTAAAAAATTCAGCAATCCGCCTGGAGTCCCGGACCCTGTTGGTGGTGGCGGAGAAGGTAGTGAAGCGGCCTGCAGGCAGACATGCTGTGTGGAGGGACTGGGAGCGACTTAGTCTTTTTGGGGCAGGCCAGGCAGCCAGTCACACGGCGTGCAGGCAGAGATGCTGTGTGTGCGGGGACTGACTTAGTCTTGGGGCGGGCAGCAGCCCTCCGGGATCCATGCCTCATTCATTTTGATAAAGGTGAGGTACTTAACACTTTTGTGACTTAGGCGACTTCTCTTCTCTGTGACAATGCCTCCAGCTGCGCTGAAGGTCCTTTCTGAGAGGACGCTTGCGGCAGGGCAGGAGAGAAGTTGGATGGCAAATTGGGACAGCTCTGGCCACAGGTCAAGCCTGCGCACCCAGTAGTTCAAGGGTTCCTCATCGCTGTTCACAGCAGTGTCTACATCCACACTTAAGGCCAGGTAGTCGGCTACCTGCCGGTCGAGGCGTTGGTGGAGGGTGGATCCGGAAGGGCTACGGCGAGGCGTTGGACTAAAGAACGTCCGCATGTCCGACATCACCATGAGATCGCTGGAGCATCCTGTCTTTGACTGCGTGGACACGGGAGGAGGATTAGTGGCAGTGGTACCTTGCTGGCGTTGTGCTGTCACATCACCCTTAAAGGCATTGTAAAGCATAGTTGACAGCTGGTTCTGCATGTGCTGCATCCTTTCCACCTTCCGGTGAGTTGGTAACAGGTCCGCCACTTTGTGCCTGTACCGAGGGTCTAGTAGTGTGGCCACCCAGTACAGCTCATTCCCCTTGAGGTTTTTTATACGGGGGTCCCTCAACAGGCAGGACAGCATAAAAGACGACATCTGCACAAAGTCGGATCCAGTACCCTCCATCTCCTCTTGCTCTTCCTCAGTGACGTCAGGTAAGTCAACCTCCTCCCCCCAGCCGCGAACAATACCACGGGAAGGTTGAGCAGCACAAGCCCCCTGCGACGCCTGCTGCGGTTGTTCTCCTGCCGCTGTCCCCTCCTCCTCCTCCTCCTCCTCCCCCAAAGAAACACCTTGCTCATCATCCTCTGAGTCTGACTCGTCTTCTGCACACGACCTCTCTTCTTCCTCCTCCTCCCCCCTCTGTGCTGCCGCAGGTGTTGAGGAAACAGCTGGGTCTGATGAAAATTGGTCCCATGCCTGTTCCTGCCGTAACGGTTCCTGGTCACGCTCATTCGCAGCTTCATCCGCCACTCTACGCACAGCACGCTCCAAGAAGTACGCGTAGGGAATTAAGTCGCTGATGGTGCCCTCACTGCGGCTCACCAGGTTGGTCACCTCCTCAAAAGGCCGCATGAGCCTGCATGCATTTTTCATCAGTGTCCAGTTGTCGGGCCAGAACATCCCCATCTTCCCAGACTGTTTCGTTCTACTCCAGTTGTAGAGGTACTGGGTGACGGCTTTCTTCTGTTCTAGCAGGCGGGAGAACATGAGCAGGGTCGAGTTCCAGCGAGTGGGGCTATCGCAAATGAGGCGTCTCACCGGCATGTTGTTTTTACGCTGAATTTCTGCAAATCGTGCCATGGCTGTGTAAGAGCGCCTCAAATGCCCACAGAACTTCCTGGCCTGCTTCAGGACATCCGCTAAGCCAGGGTACTTTGCCACAAATCTTTGAACCACTAGATTCATGACATGTGCCATGCAGGGTATGTGTGTCAGCTTCCCCATATGCAAAGCGGCAAGCAGATTGCTGCCGTTGTCGCACACCACGTTGCCTATCTCCAGGTGGTGCGGGGTCAGCCACTCATCCACCTGTTTCTTAAGAGCAGCCAGGAGAGCTGCTCCAGTGTGACTCTCCGCTTTGAGACAAGCCATGTCTAAGATGGCGTGACACCGTCGTACCTGGCATGCAGCATAGGCCCTGCGGAGCTGGGGCTGTGTAGCTGGAGAGGAGAACTGCCACTCAGCCAAGGAGGAGGAGGAGGACAGCGAAGAGCATGTAGCAGGAGGAGAGGAGGTGGCAGGAGGCCTGCCTGCAAGCCGTGGAGGTGTCACAATTTGGTCCGCCGCTTTCTGCTTGCCATCGTTCACCACCAGGTTCACCCAATGGGCTGTGTAGGTAATGTAGCGGCCCTGCCCGTGCTTGGCAGACCAGCCATCCGTGGTCAGGTGTACCCTTGACCCAACGCTCTTCGCAAGAGATGACACCACTTGCCTCTCAACTTCACGGTGCAGTTGGGGTATGGCCTTTCTCGAAAAATAAGTGCGGCCTGGCATCTTCCACTGCGGTGTTCCGATGGCCACAAATTTACGGAAGGCCTCAGAGTCCACCAGCCGGTATGGTAACAGCTGGCGAGCTAACAGTTCCGCCACGCCAGCTGTCAGACGCCGGGCAAGGGGGTGACTGGCCAAAAGTGGCTTCTTCCGCTCAAACATTTCCTTCACAGACACCTGACTGCTGCTGTGGGCAGAGGAGCAGGAACCGCTCAAGGGCAGAGGCGGAGTGGAGGAGGGTGCCTGTGAAGGTGCAAGGGAGAAAGCGGCAGAAGCAGATGATGCACCTGAAGGAGGAAGAGGAGAAGGAGGGTGACTTTTCTTTTGTGTGCTGCTGCTGCTTTTGCTCAGGTGGCCATCCCATTGCTGTTTGTGCCTTTTCTCCAGGTGCCTTCGTAAGGCACTTGTCCCTACGTGAGTGTTGGCCTTTCCACGGCTCAATTTTTGTTGGCAGAGCGAACAGATGGCTTTGGTCCGATCTGAGGCACACACATTAAAAAATTTCCACACCGCTGAGCCACCCTGTGATGTGGGCACTATGGGGACCTCAGCAGCTGATGCTGAAGGGCAAGTTGGCTGGCTGTACATAGGTGGCGATACATGGTGCCGGACTCTGCCACCAGCTGTTTCTGACGAAGAGCTGCCCCAGCTTCTTTCAGCAACTTCTCTCCTCCTACTACTCTCTGACTCCCGATCTGAACTGTCCCCCTCTTCATCTCCTCTATTGGGAACATACAGAGGATCCCTATTACCATCATCATCGTAGTCATCCTGCCCAGCTTCGCTTGCCTCAGACAAATCCAAACTTGCACCATCAGTAGGTCCTTCATCCTCCTGACACGTTACATCCATAGTGTTGCCGCGTAACTCAGACATATTAGCTGGTGAAAATTCATCTGGCTGTAACAACAATGGCTGTGCATCAGTGATTTCAACACTAAATAATTCTTGCGAAGTGTCAAATGCAGCGGAAGTGGTGCTAGTAGTAGCGCTGGTGGCTGAGCAAGATGAGGTGTTCTGTGTCGCTAAATACTCAACCACGTCCTGACAATCTTGGGAGGTGATGGGACGTGCCTTCTTCCGAGCACTGTACTGTGGGCCAGGTCCACACGAAATTACATTTACACGACCTCGCGCAGACCTGCCGGGTGGCCTTCCTCTGCCTCTGCCACTACCTCTTCCTCTTCCTCTACCTGTTTTGTCCATATCGGGTATGCACGGAGTGGTATATCACACTGCGTGCACTCACGTAGGTAGGTGGGTTCACTTAACTGCACAGGTATGCGCACTGATGCGGTGGGTTCACTGAACAGTACAGGTATACAGTGGCAGGTTCACTGAACACAACAGGTATGCAGTGGCGGGTTCACTAAACAGGTATACAGTGGCGGGTCCACTGAACAGAACAGGTATACAGTGGCGGGTTCACAGAACAGGTATGCAGTGGCAGGATCACTGAACACAATAGGTATGCAGTGGCGTGTTCACTAAACAGGTATACAGTGGCGGGTCCACTGAACAGAACAGGTATACAGTGGCGGGTCCACTGAACAGAACAGGTATACAGTGGCGGGTTCACAGAACAGGTATACAGTGGCGGGTCCACTGAACAGAACAGGTATACAGTGGCGGGTTCACAGAACAGGTATGCAGTGGCAGGATCACTGAACACAATAGGTATGCAGTGGCGTGTTCACTAAACAGGTATACAGTGGCGGGTCCACTGAACAGAACAGGTATACAGTGGCGGGTTCACTGAACAGGTATACAGTGGCGGGTCCACTGAACAGAACAGGTATACAGTGGCGGGTTCACAGAACAGGTATGCAGTGGCAGGTTCACTGAACACAACAGGTATGCAGTGGCGGGTTCACTGAACAGGTATACAGTGGCGGGTCCACTGAACAGAACAGGTATACAGTGGCGGGTCCACTGAACAGAACAGGTATACAGTGGCGGGTCCACTGAACAGAACAGGTATACAGTGGCGGGTTCACAGAACAAGTATGCAGTGGCAGGTTCACTGAACACAACAGGTATGCAGTGGCGGGTTCACTGAACAGGTATGCAGTGGCAGGTTCACTGAACACAACAGGTATGCAGTGGCGGGTTCACTGAACAGGTATACAGTGGCGGGTCCACTGAACAGAACAGGTATACAGTGGCGGGTCCACAGAACAGGTATGCAGTGGCAGGTTCACTGAACACAACAGGTATGCAGTGGCGGGTTCACTGAACAGGTATACAGTGGCGGGTCCACTGAACAGAACAGGTATACAGTGGCGGGTCCACTGAACAGAACAGGTATACAGTGGCGGGTCCACTGAACAGAACAGGTATACAGTGGCGGGTTCACAGAACAGGTATACAGTGGCGGGTCCACTGAACAGAACAGGTATACAGTGGCGGGTTCACAGAACAGGTATGCAGTGGCAGGATCACTGAACACAATAGGTATGCAGTGGCGTGTTCACTAAACAGGTATACAGTGGCGGGTCCACTGAACAGAACAGGTATACAGTGGCGGGTCCACTGAACAGAACAGGTATACAGTGGCGGGTCCACTGAACAGAACAGGTATACAGTGGCGGGTCCACTGAACAGAACAGGTATACAGTGGCGGGTCCACTGAACAGAACAGGTATACAGTGGCGGGTTCACAGAACAGGTATGCAGTGGCAGGATCACTGAACACAATAGGTATGCAGTGGCGTGTTCACTAAACAGGTATACAGTGGCGGGTCCACTGAACAGAACAGGTATACAGTGGCGGGTTCACAGAACAGGTATACAGTGGCGGGTCCACTGAACAGAACAGGTATACAGTGGCGGGTTCACAGAACAGGTATGCAGTGGCAGGATCACTGAACAGGTATGCAGTGGCAGGATCACTGAACAGGTATGGAGTGGCAGGATCACAGTACAGGTATGCAGTGGGCTGAGGGCTCACTGAACAGAACAGGTATGCAGTGGCAGGATTACTGAACAGGTATGGAGTGGCAGGATCACAGTACAGGTATGCAGTGGGCTGAGGGCTCACTGAACAGAACAGGTATGCAGTGGCAGGATCACTGAACAGGTATGCAGTGGCAGGATCACAGTACAGGTATGCAGTGGACTGAGGGCTCACTGAACAGAACAGGTATGCAGCCAGGAAGAAGTTAAGCCTAACTAATCTTTCCCTATATGAGAGACTGCAGCAGCTCGCCCTACTCTCACTAATGCAGGCACACGAGTGGCCGTAATGGCCGCCGCTGCCTGCCTTATATAAGGGGGGGTGGGGCTCCAGGGGCTAGTGTAGCCTAATTGGCTACACTGGGCCTGCTGACTGTGATGTAGAGGGTCAAAGTTGACCCTCAGTGCATTATGGGGCGAACCGAACTTCTTCCGCAAAAGGTTCGCGTGCGGTACCCGCACGCGAACCACCTACGTTCGCGCGAACCACGTTCGCCGGCGAACCGTTCGGCCCAACTCTACATACAAGCGTATTCAAGCAACTGTACAAAATAACAATATGACAGCAAACAACTGGCAATACGATTGCAGGCGAATGTCTTGCGATCAGACATACAACAAACCAAATCTATAGTATATACAGTGTGCACACAGTGAACCCTGGACCCTGTCCAACTAAGTTAACTAACTAATATATAGACACAATAATATACATTCAGGCATAGTACATAATGCAGCAGGCAACTGGAACGTCATACAAGCCAAGATCAGATACCAGGAAGTCAAGCAAATACAATCGATAAACAATAGAATAGTCGGGCAAGCCAATATCATACACCAGGGAGTCAAACAATCAGGTATCGGGTACCAGGAATCAGGAAACAGGTAATAAGTATCAGGTAACAGGAGCAGTGACCAGAACACAGGATCTTGGGCTATTCACATCAATGAACTAGCAAAGTTGTTCTGCTAGAACTGGCTTTATATTCTGTGCAGGATGGTCATGTGACCACCTCCAAGTCTGCAGAGACACAGTTCAGTTCTTGAATATAAAGACCTCTGCTGGTGGGCAGAGGGAACTTCATGAAGACCGCAAAATGTTCTTGATGTGAGGGGGGACATCTGCTGGTGAACAGAGGAAGTCCATGCAACAGTTCACAAATGTCACCAGCAGGAACAGATCATGACAGCACAGAGGAGACAGCTGAGTTGGTGGCAGAGTTTAGTGTTGCAGCCAATGATGAGTGAAAATGCCAATATTCTTTTCGCATTAACTTTCTCAAAAAAAATTCAAGCAAAAATTCCCTAAAAAATTTGTTGCGTTACTTATAGCGTTTTTCATGCTGTTTGCAAATTTATGTGGTTAACATATTGTTTTTTGCGTTATCACACTTTTCATGATTTTTCTGTGGTAAAAATACATATTTTTCATGTTTTCACTGTAAAAAATATTGATTTTTTTTTTTGCATTTTCATTAAAAACGAGAAAATACAAGCTATTTTTCATAAAAATTTCTTGAAATCGAAAATGGCATTTTTGATGTAAAAATAAAAATTTGCAAGCAACACTGGCAGGCATGCAAGGAGCTGGTGTTATATCTACACCATGTCAGAAGGATTAAACTTCCACAAACATGGCAAAGATTTAAAGGACAACTGAACTGAAGGTATAGGGAGGCTGCCATATTTACTGCCTATTAAGAATAATAAATACCAGGTACGGGGCAGTTCTGCTGATCCTCTGATTCTCTAGAGTCAGCAATGTATTACTGCATCATTAGAATTATTTTCTTTACATTTATTCAGTGAACAGGATCATTGTCTATACAATATCAGAAGGTTTAAAGAACAACTGAAGCAAGAGGGATATGGAGGCTACCATATTTCTTTTTAAGCAATAACAGTTACCTGTCTATCTTGCTGATCCTCTGCCTCTAATAATTTTAGCCATAGACCCTGAACAAGCATGCAGCAGATCAGATGTTTCTGACATTGCTGTCAGATCTGACAAGATTAGCCACATGCTTGTTTCTGGTGTTATTCAGACACTACTACAGCCAAATAGATCAGCGGGGCTGCCAAGCAACTGATATTATCACAAGCATTTAAAAGGAATTAAATATGGCAGCATTCATATTCTTCTCACTTCTGTTGTCTTTTAAAGGTCTGTTTCAAATTGAACCACAATAGTCATTAATTGCCATTGTTGATGCCATTAAGCACACTTGTGTAACATTCACCAGAATAAATAGGGATGGTGCTGTCCTGCAAGACAGGTAAATATGGTGCCCTCTTGCACCTTGTAATTTTGGCACTCCATAGACAATAATTGTAATATTGCACTTGCCGACAACAGCTGTGTAATTATAGTGCACGGTACTTAGCGGCAGGGTTTAGTGGTGGACCAAATTAGTGGTTTCAATTAGCAGTGCTGGGCTAGTGTTAGGTGTTGTATGTAGGGGGGTTAGTGTTAAATGTAAGTAGGTTGAAACAATGTGAGATTTAGGTTACGGTAGGCAATATATTACCGACATTCTACTATATCCAATGCCCAATACAAAATGTGAGTGGTTTTTTTGTTTGTTTTTTTTTACATGTATGCACTGTCCTGACTAAGTGAGGTAAGGAGTTCCAAAGGGTGGAAGCTGTATGAAAGAAGGAAAGAAGACTCTGGCCAGGCTGATATTTACCTCACAGGAGCCTATAGGCACAGATGTCCTGACACCTTAGACTTCACCCTTCATGAACCTACAGGCACCCGCCGAACCACACCGCAAGTGTGCCGGCTGTACCAGCTCTCACTTCTCCCTTACTTCTCTTGTTCGTCACAGGTACAGCTACAGGTGTCCCTTAGTATCAGGTAGAAGGAAGAACCTCAGTAGTATTAAGTAGCTAGAAGTGCCCCTGACTGAAGGGAGATCTCATCAGTGGAATCCTGAGAGCCGGGTGAGTAACCTCTCATTTACACTCTCATCAGGACTCTGCATAAGGAAGGAAGGAGGGAGGCGTCAGGGTGGGGAGTGAGCTGCCTTTTCATTATCAGGTGCCCGTAGGCACGTGCCTACAGTGTCTTATGGTAAATCCGGCCCTGACTCTGGCAAATAGCTGGCAAATCATTGGACAAGATTGTTTATGTGTCTGAATATTGTTAAGAAGATGGCCACTTACAAAATACGCATCTATTCCCCAGCCAGGCTAAAAACAAGTAAATCCAACAAGAATAAGGGTAGCTAGGCAATACTACACTCTTAAGTGAATTTTATTTAAGGACCCTTTGGTAGTGTACTTTGCTGTTCATTATCTTCATAGCCACTTAACAGAAATCCCATCTATTAAAAGGTGTATAGCTGAGGGATTCATTGCCTGGCAACACTTCTCATTCAGTGTATTCGCAGAATCAGTAAGCAAAAATAGTAGGAAAAAGTGTCAACAGCAACAAGCCAGACTCTTCATGTAGGCAGATTAAACAGGTTGCTTATTGCCTGAGACATAATTTAGATGAATGGTGTAGGTAATCCATCAGCCAAATTCATGTGTTAGGCCCTGTTAGGAGCCTGTAGGGGATCCCATTACCTTACATGTGTTAACAGCCAAACTCTTTTGTGTAAACAACAAAGTGGCTCTCCTGAAATGGCCGGTTTCCCTTCATTGTCTGTGAAAAGACCAGTAGAACTCAACATGATAAATGAGTTCTTGTATCTAAAGGCATGTTAGAGCACAGCGGTTGAGATGCTGCTGCTGCAGATCAAGAAGGACACCTAGTGGTAAACATTTAAAATGCACAAAGCATCTCAACAGAATAAGTTTTATTCTGTTAACCACAAACCAGATTCTTTAGTTAAAATCCTTAACATATTTTATTTTGGTAAAAAATCCTGTTCCAATGCTATTTTATGTAAATCATTAAGTATAAAGACAAAATAATATTACATTAACACTTTTTATTAGAGTTGATACAAAAATTATTCTATTAACACCTGTTTTATCTCTCTCTCTCTCTCTCTCTCTCTCTCTCTTCTTCTTCTTTTTTTTTTTTTTTAAGATTTTACGGGCTTTAGTTTATCTCATGATTCAGTCAGCAGTCATGAGAAAGTAAGATTTTTTTTTTACATTCGTTTTGCACCTAATTAGGCATATGATATACCATATACAGTACAAGCAAACTGTTGGTTTTGGTGTAACAACGTATGCTAATCAACAATCAGTAAATTACAAAAATGTCTGTGCCAATTTTTTAACCACACATTGACTGTCTGATATTACTTAAATTAACTCATAGTTAGGTGAGTGACATGGGTGACGCTGTGTGAGGGACAGTGACAATCATACTTATTCACAGTGACAGCAGGCTAGAGCGCTGATGCACCTAGCCACACACCACACTGCATATTGATATTGTGTTGCTACAACACACACCACACCACAATCCAACAACAACATATCAGTACAGCACACAGAAGGGTCAATGTCAGTACACAAAATAAATGTTTTGGTCATAATAAGTACTCAAAAGGACTATTGGGGGTCCCTAGCTGGTGCACTACAAGCAGCAGTGCACATAGAAAGTAGCTGCACAGCACAATATAACAACACTGCCTAACACTGTCCTTGCATCTGCAGCACAGCAAGCAGCAGCTACTCTCCCTACACTGATACAGGAGGAGTGAAAATGGCTGCCAGGATAGTGCCTTTTATTCGGGGAAGGGGGGAGGCCCGGGTTATGATTTAATGATCAAGTCGGATTGGCTATTTTGCCCCAACCGACTTCAGGGTGAAGGGTCAAAAAATGTCACTATGGTAAAGTATAGGGTGGGCGTGAATGGCCCCCGTACTGTTCACATGTAACTCAAGCTGTGTTCACCAGGGCTAAATACAGTTCTTATGAAGAGAGTGTGACAATGTAGCCTCTTGTTGTAAAGATACCATTATAACATGCTCCCATTTCACATGCCTCTCTTTGTGCTGCCCCTAATAAAGTATTCCTTTATACTGTACCTCTATAGTAACCCCTTATAACAGTCTTGTGCCATAGTGGACCTTGTGCTGTTTGTCCCAATAGGGGTACATGCACTGTGCACCATAAAATGTCCCCTGTGCTCTGGCCCCTGTGCCTCCATGTATTAGCCCCTGTACTGTGTCCCCTTTACTGTGGTCCCTGTGCCCCCTTATATTGGTGCCCCTTATTACTCTTCCTGGTGGTCTAATGGTCTTTTCCCTCTCTTATAGTTATACCTGGTGGTTTAGTTGTCATCCATTCTGTGTAGTCCCTCCCCATGCAAAGATCAGCAGAAAGAGGTATTCTAGCTAAGTATTATCTCATCTCTCCCCATGCAAGTGGCAAGTTGCGCTTCCCTGTCTGCACTCCAGTCAGCCTCTGCAGCAACATGTAATGGGTCCTTTTTATGATGTCATCAAGCCAGGACACAGGTGCTGTTTTAATGTTATTAAGAACAAAAGAACAAATATGTTTTTAACCATTTTTAGTAAGAAAAAAAGTAATATTTAAATGTAACGTTTAATTATTAATCAATAAATAACGCATACTCCTGAAACAGCCTAATAAAGTGAATAGTTACTAGCTGTACAGGATAAAGTTTCACATAGAGGAGTACAACCACAGCAATTGTCTGTTAAGCTAAATTACAGACTTCAATTATTAATTTGTCGTTTTTTGCACTTGCACTCTGGCACTGAGCACTTTTCCCCTGAAAAAAGCCCTCTTTTTGAGCTGGGCTTATGCAGACAGGTTTATGTGGTTTCCTCTTCCAGCTTAACAGACAAAAGCTGTGGTTGTACTCTGCTATATATGTGAACCCCCTATCTTGTATAGTAGTAAGTCACTAGTCATCTTATTGGGCAGTTTCAGGAGTTTGTGTTTTTTATTGATTATTCATTAAAGTTTTAAAGCCTGGTACACACAATGCAATTTTCCATCAGATTGATGGTCAAATTGATTATTTCCAAGAGGTCCAATCAATCAGAAAAAACTATGTTAAAGGAAACCTGAAGTGACCTGTAAAAAACAAGTTTCCCTTACCTGGCCCTGCGCCTGTGCGCAGTCTCTGAACGATCCTCCGGTTCCCTTTTGCGCCTCAGTTTCAATTCTGGTGACTAAGCCAGTCGATGGCCGCGCGTGTCCTCAATCACCCTCCTGTTGCTGGGAGCTTCCTACGTATGCGCAGTACAAGACAATCAGCTGCAGGGGGCCGGTAGAAGCCCCAAGTAAGTGAAACTCATTTTTTACAGGTCGCTTTAGGTTCCCTTTAAATCAGATTGGACCTGTTGGATACCAGGCATAGTATTACTAGTCTCCAACAACAAGGTTATAAATGTGTGGGCTGTTTAACCACTTCCCGACCGCCTAACGCACAGAGGCGGCCGGGAAGTGGACCCCACAAGGACCAGCTCATGCCCAAAGGCGGCGGTCCTTGTAGGGGCATGGGCGGAGCGATCGCGTCATCCGTGACGCGATCCTTCGCCTCCGCCTGGCGCCGCTCACCCGCAGCAACATCCCGCCGGCCATACGGAAGCGCCGGCGGGATGTTAAGTCCGCATACAAAGTGTATAATACACTTTGTAATGTTTACAAAGTGTATTATACAGGCTGCCTTCTGCCCTGGTGTCCCAGTGTCCGAGGGACCACCAGGGCAGGATGCAGCCACCCTAGTCTGCACCCAAGCACACTGATTTCCCCCCCCCCGCCCCAGATCGCCCACAGCACCTATCAGGACCCTCCCTGCCCACCCCCCAGACCCCTGTTTGCACCCAATCACCCCCCTAATCACCCATCAATCACTCCCTGTCACTATCTGTCAACGCTACTTTTTTTATCCCCCCCCTCCCCCCTGCCCCCTCCTGATCACCCCCACCCCTCAGATTCTCCCCAGACCCCCCCCCCCAGACCCCCCCCCTGTGTACTGTATGCATCTATCCCCCTGATCACCTGTCAATCACCCGTCAATCACCCGTCAATCACCCATCAATCACCCATCAATCACCTATCAATCACCCCCTGTCACTGCCACCCATCAATCAGCCCCTAACCTGCCCCTTGCGGGCAATCTGATCACCCACCCACACCAATAGATCGCCCGCAGATCCAACGTCAGATCACCTCCCAAGTGCAGTGTATACATCTGTTCTCTACCCTAAACACCCACTAATTACCCATCAATCACCCATCAATCACCCCCTATCACCACCTGTCACTGTTACCCATCAGATCAGACCCTAATCTGCCCCTTGCGGGCACCCAATCACCCGCCCACACGCTCAGATTGCCCTCAGACCCCCCTTATCAATTCGCCAGCGCATTACTTACATCTGTTCTTCCCTGTGATAACCCACTGATCACCTGTCAATCACCTGTCAATCACCCATCAATCACCCCCTGTCACTGCCACCCATCAATCAGCCCCTAACCTGCCCCTTGCGGGCAATCTGATCACCCACCCACACCAATAGATCGCCCGCAGATCCGACGTCCGATCACCTCCCAAGTGCAGTGTTTACATCTATTCTCTACCCTAAACACCCACTAATTACCCATCAATCACCCCCTATCACCACCTGTCACTGTTACCCATCAGATCAGACCCTAATCTGCCTCTTGCGGGCACCCAATCACCCGCCTACACGCTCAGATTGCCCTTAGACCCCCCCTTATCAATTCGCCAGTGCAATATTTACATCTGTTCTCCCCTGTAATAACCCACTAACTACCTGTCAATCACCTGTCAATCACCTATCAATCACCCATCAATCACCCCTTGTCACTGCCACCCATCAATCACCCCCTGTCACTGCCACCCATCAATCAGCCCCTAACCTGTCCCTTGCGGGCAATCTGATCACCCACCCACACCAATAGATCGCCCGCAGATCCGACGTCCGATCACCTCCCAAGTGCAGTGTTTACATCTATTCTCTACCCTAAACACCCACTAATTACCCATCAATCACCCCCTATCACCACCTGTCACTGTTACCCATCAGATCAGACCCTAATCTGCCTCTTGCGGGCACCCAATCACCCGCCTACATGCTCAGATTGCCCTTAGACCCCCCTTATCAATTCGCCAGTGCAATATTTACATCTGTTCTCCCCTGTAATAACCCACTAATTACCTGTCAATCACCTGTCAATCACCTATCAATCACCCATCAATCACCCCCTGTCACTGCCACCCATCAATCACCCCCTGTCACTGCCACCCATCAATCACCCCCTGTCACTGCCACCCATCAATCAGCCCCTAACCTGCCCCTTGCGGGCAATCTGATCACCCACCCACACCAATAGATCGCCCGCAGATCCGATGTCCGATCACCTCCCAAGTGCAGTGTTTACATCTATTCTCTACCCTAAACACCCACTAATTACCCATCAATCACCCCCTATCACCACCTGTCACTGTTACCCATCAGATCAGACCCTAATCTGCCTCTTGCGGGCACCCAATCACCCGCCTACATGCTCAGATTGCCCTTAGACCCCCCCTTATCAATTCGCCAGTGCAATATTTACATCTGTTCTCCCCTGTAATAACCCACTAATTACCTGTCAATCACCTGTCAATCACCTATCAATCACCCATCAATCACCCCCTGTCACTGCCACCCATCAATCACCCCCTGTCACTGCCACCCATCAATCAGCCCCTAACCTGCCCCTTGCGGGCAATCTGATCACCCACCCACACCAATAGATCGCCCGCAGATCCGACGTCCGATCACCTCCCAAGTGCAGTGTTTACATCTGTTCCCTACCCTAAACACCCACTAATTACCTATCAATCACCCCCTGTCACTGCTACCTATCAGATTAAACCCCTATCTGCCCCTAGGTCACTCAATCACCCGCCCACACCCTCAGAACGCCCTCAGACCCCAGTCCTGATCACCTCGCCAGTGCATTGCTTGCATCTATTCCCCCCTCTAATCACACCTTGAGACACCCATCAATCACCTCCTGTCACCCCCTAGCACACCTACCCATCAGATCAGGCCCTAATTTGCCCCGTGTGGGCTCCTGATCACTCGGCCAAACCCTCAGATCCCCCTCAGACCCCCTTCCGATCACCTCCCCAGTGCATTGATTGCATCTATTTTCCCCTCTAACCACCCCCTGAGACACCCATCAATCACCTCCTGTCACCCCCCTAGCACTCCTATCCATCAGATCAGGCCCAATACAACCTGTCATCTAAAAGGCCACCCTGCTTATGACCGGTTCCACAAAATTCGCCTCCTCATAGACCACCTGTCATCAAAATTTGCAGATGCTTATACCCCTGAACAGTCATTTTGAGACATTTGGTTTCCAGACTACTCACGGTTTTGGGCCCGTAAAATGCCAGGGCGGTATAGGAACCGCACAAGTGACCCCATTTTAGAAAAAAAGACACCCCAAGGTATTCTGTTAGGTGTATGACGAGTTCATAGAAGATTTTATTTTTTGTCAAAAGTTAGCGGAAATTGATTTTTATTGTTTTTTTTTTCACAAAGTGTCATTTTTCACTAACTTGTGACAAAAAATAAAATCTTCTATGAACTCGCCATACACCAAATGGAATACCTTGGGGTGTCTTCTTTCTAAAATGGGGTCACTTGTGGGGTTCCTATACTGCCCTGGCATTTTAGGGGCCCTAAACCGCGAGGAGTAGTCTAGAAAACAAATGCCTCAAAATGACCTGTGAATAGGACGTTGGGCCCCTTAGCGCACCTAGGCTGCAAAAAAGTGTCACACATGTGGTACCGCCGTACTCAGGAGAAGTAGTATAATGTGTTTGGGGGTGTATTTTTACACATACCCATGCTGGGTGGGAGAAATCTCTCTGTAAATGGACAATTGTGTGTAAAAAAAATCAAACAATTGTCATTTACAGAGATATTTCTCCCACCCAGCATGGGTATGTGTAAAAATACACCCCAAAACACATTATACTACTTCTCCTGAGTACGGCGGTACCACATGTGTAGCACTTTTTTACACCCTAAGTATGCTAAGGGGCCCAAAGTCCAATGAGTACCTTTAGGATTTCACAGGTCATTTTGCGACATTTGGTTTCAAGACTACTCCTCACGGTTTAGGGCCCCTAAAATGCCAGGGCAGTATAGGAACCCCACAAATGACCCCATTCTAGAGAGAAGACACCCAAAGGTATTCCGTTAGGTGTATGGCGAGTTCATAGAAGATTTTATTTTTTGTCACAAGTTAGCGGAAAATGACACTTTGTGAAAAAAAACAATTAAAATCAATTTCTGCTGACTTGTGACAAAAAAATAAAAACTTCTATGAACTCACCATACTCCTAACAGAATACCTTGGGGTGTCTTCTTTCTCAAATGGGGTCATTTGTGGGGTTCCTATACTGCCCTGGCATTTTAGGGGCCCTAAACCGTGAGGAGTAGTCTTGAAACAAAAATGACCTGTGAAATCCTAAAGGTACTCATTGGACTTTGGGCCCCTTAGCGCAGTTAGGGTGCAAAAAAGTGCCACACATGTGGTATTGCCGTACTCGGGAGAAGTAGTATAATGTGTTTTGGGGTGTATTTTTACACATACCCATGCTGGGTGGGAGAAATACCTCTGTAAATGACAATCTTTTGATTTTTTTACACACAATTGTCCATTTACAGAGTTATTTCTCCCACCCAGCATGGGTATGTGTAAAAATACACCCCAAAACACATTGTACTACTTCTCCCGAGTACGGCGATACCACATGTGTGGCACTTTTTTGCACCCTAACTGCGCTAAGGGGCCCAAAGTCCAATGAGTACCTTTAGGATTTCACAGGTCATTTTGAGAAATTTTGTTTCAAGACTACTCCTCACGGTTTAGGGCCCCTAAAATGCCAGGACAGTATAGGAACCCCACAAATGAATCCATTTTAGAAAGAAGACACCCCAAGGTATTCTGTTAGTAGTACGGTGAGTTCATAGAAGATTTTATTTTTTGTCACAAGTTAGCGGAAATTGATTTTTATTGTTTTTTTTCAGAAAGTGTCATTTTCCGCTAACTTGTGACAAAAAATAAAATCTTCTATGAACTCACCGTACTACTAACGGAATACCTTGGGGTGTCTTCTTTCTAAAATGGGGTCATTTGTGGGGTTCCTATACTGTCCTGGCATTTTAGGGGCCCTAAACCGTGAAGAGTAGTCTTGAAAACAAATGTCTGAAAATGACCTGTGAAATCCTAAAGGTACTCATTGGACTTTGGGCCCCTTAGCGCAGCTAGGGTGCAAAAAAGTGCCACACATGTGGTATCGCCGTACTCAGGAGAAGTAGTATAATGTGTTTTGGGGTGTATTTTTACACATACCCATGCTGAGTGGGAGAAAGATCTCTGTAAATGGACAATTGTGTGTAAAAAAAATTAAAAAATTGTCATTTACAGAGATATTTCTCCCACCCAGCATCGGTATGTGTAAAAATACACCCCAAAACACATTATACTACTTCTACTGAGTACGGAAATACCACATGTGTGGCACTTTTTTGCACCCTAACTGCCTTAAGTGGCCCAAAGTCCAATGAGCACCTTTAGGCTTTACAGGGGTGCTTACAAATTAGCACCCCCCAAAATGTGAGGACAGTAAACACACCCCACAAATGACCCCATTTTGGAAAGTAGACACTTCAAGGTATTCAGAGAGGGGCATGGTGAGTCCATGGCAGATTTCATTTTTTTTTTGGTGCAAGTTAGAAGAAATGGAAACTTTTTTTTTGTCACAAAGTGTCATTTTCCGCTTACTTGTGTCAAAAAATAATATCTTCTATGAACTCACTATGCCTCTCAGTGAATACTTTGGGATGTCTTCTTTCCAAAATGGGGTCATTTGGGGAGTATTTATACTATCCTGGAATTCTAGCCCCTCATGAAACATGACAGGTGGCCAGAAAAGTCATAGATGCTTGAAAATGGGAAAATTCATTTTTTGCACCATAGTTTGTAAACGCTATAACTTTTACCCAAACCAATAAATATAGGCTGAATGGGTTTTTTTTAATCAAAAACATGTTTGTCTACATTTTTCGTGCTGCATGTATACAGAAATTTTAGTTTATTTGAAAAATGTCAGCACAGAAAGTTAAAAAAATCATTTTTTTGCCAAAATTCATGTCTTTTTTGATGAATATAATAAAAAGTAAAAATCGCAGGAGCAATCAAATAGCACCAAAAGAAAGCTTTATTAGTGACAAGAAAAGAAGCCAAAATTCATTTAGGTGGTAGGTTGTATGAGCGAGCAATAAACCGTGAAAGCTGCAGTGGTCTGAATGGAAAAAAAGTGGCCGGTCCTTAACCTCCTTGCCGGTCTAAAAAATCCGGCAAGGAGGCAGCGCCGCACTTTTTTTTAATTTATTTTTTTTTTAAATCATGTAGCGAGCCCAGGGCTCGCTACATGATACCCGCTAAGCGGCGGCATCCCCACACCCACTCCGATCGCCTTCGGCGATCAGAGTATGCAGGGAATCCCGTTGAGAACGGGATTTCCTGCAGGGCTTCCCCGGTCGCCATGGCGACCGGGCGGGATGACGTCACCGACGTCATAGACGTCGTGACGTCAGAGGGAACTCCGATCCGCCCCTTAGCGCTGCCTGGCACTGATTGGCCAGGCTGCGCAGGGGTCTGGGGCGGGGGGGGCGGCGCGGCGGGTAGCGGCGAATCGGCGGTGAGCGGCGGCGATCGCGACCTACACGCAGCTAGCAAAGTGCTAGCTGCGTGTAGGGAAAAAAAATTATGCAAATAGGCCCAGCGGGGCCTGAGATATCCTCCTGCGCAGGTTACCCCGAGCTGAGCTCGGGATAACCAGCAAGGAGGTTAAGGGGGGTAAAGCCCTAGGTCCTCAAGTGGTTAAAAGTCAGTATCTTGTATTATTCACTTCATTAACTGCAGAGGATTTATATTTAAGTCCTTGTGCCAAAACTGGCAGGTGCAGGTATGTTCTAGCAAAGGTCAAACTTTCTGAAAAGTATTTATTTGCTAGAGTTACAGATTACCCAGCAAGTACTCCTAGGAGTATGTAAGAGGTTAGAAAGGACCAAAAAATCCTCTAAAATGTTATGCAAAACAAAAGTTTGCCTTCTTAAAACAGAAGGTATTTGTGATTATTCAGATTGTAGTAAGCATATGATGTCTCCCACGATGCATCACTGCTGAATATGCAAATCATCCTTTATTGTTCCTGTAAGCTAACCACATCTCCAGAACTGCTGGAATGCAGTGATGGATCAGCTTGTTATTTGTACAGAGCCACAATAATCCAACATGCATACCAGTGATGAGCGAAAGACAATATTTTTTTCATGTTATTTTGGTGAAAATAAATTCAATTTTTGCTTTGACAAGGGAAAATACACTCTTTGGCTACCGACTTTCGCGGTTAATAGCAAAACCCCCGTACCAGGTAGAATCACCAAATTTGCAGAGTATGTTAAAAACAGTGGGCACAAGAGGAGGAAGATTTTTTTTTTAATTTTTTTTTTCTGATATCAGGGTACTATGGGTGCTCCAGGTTGAAAGCGTGGGTGGGTGCTACAAGTGCGATGGACGACGAGGAGAGCGGGCGCTGTGCAGGAGGATGGATCTGTAGCTATACTAAGTATAGCAGAGCTCAAAAGCATCTTTAAATTAGGTTTCAAGGCTCCCCATTGGTATAGTAACAAACCAATGGGGATTCTTGGAGCCAAATTTAAAGATGCTTATAGCTAGAGCTGCCGGTGTGTGGCGGCGGGTGTGTGGGGGAGATCTTCAATCAAGCTCATTAGAGGATATTGGCATGGGACATGTCTAAGGATATTGACATGGGAACATTTTGTTAAAGGTACAGTGTAATGAATAGCGGAGATGCCGCCGCGCGGTCTAGCAGCAGGGCGGCTATCTCCGCGTTCAGGCTGGTGGTTTCCGTGCAGCAACATGTGTCTAGTTTGTCTGGGCGTTCCAGTGCACACAGATGGGGAGCTACATGCGCGCACCAGAAAACAGGACCTTTATGCTAGCAGGAGGGGTATCAGCTGATCAGGCAGATCAGCTGATCCCGGCTGGACTTCTGATTGGTTGAGTGGCTGGGGGCGGCGCTGCGGAGCGCTGTAGTATATATAGAACTTACTTGTCAGTTGCTGGTTGTCTGCCATTGCGAATACTTACGTGTGAGCACTCAGACCTCAGTCAGATCCTACAGTGTGTTAGAACCAGTTGGAACTGGGAATTCACACTTAGCCAGATTCCGCTCTTGATGTTTACTTTGTCATCACTCTGTTATACTTTAGATCAGTTCCAGGGTGTTGAGACCAAGGACCTCACACACAAGCATAGGATTACTGTGTTATTACTGTGTTATACTTTAGATCAGTTCTAGGATGTTGAGACCAAGGACCTCACACCCAAGAATAGGATTACTGTGTCATTACTGTGTTATACTTTAGACCAGTTCCAGGGTGTTGAGACCAAGGACCTCACACCCAAGCTTAGGATACTGTGTTATTCTTTAGACTAGTTCCTGGGTGTCGAGACCAAGGACCTCACACCTCAGACTAGGATTGTGTTTGATATCTGTTATGACCTCTGGCTCTGTTGACCTCTCTCTTGCTTTCTGATTCGGTACCTCTGCCTATCTGTCTACCAGTTGCCAACCTTGCCTGTACTCGGTTACCGAATCAGCCTTCTGTCTCTGTACCTTATCTGCTCGTGTGTTGCCGACCTGGCCTGTCTGACCCTTCTGACTGTCACTCATCCCTCGAGTGATCAGTCTGTCTGTACTACCCGTGACAATAATCCACCAGGTGTCAGTTAGCTGCAAGGACCTCCTGCTCCTCAGAGAGTCCTTCCTGCAGTCCAGCCAGGGGCCTCTACCCCATAGGAGTCCACTGGCTGCAGTATAGTCTGATTCCCAATCCATCTGGGAATCCTTGGCTGCAGTACAGTCTGATTTCCAGCCCGTCAGGGCTTAAAGAGATAGTCCCTGCACAGCCAGAGGCCACCTGCCCCTCAGGTGGTCACTGGTTGCAGTAGTATCTGTGTCTGTGTCTCTCGCTCCACGGGAGATAGCCTTACAGTTGCACCAAGCACTTACATTCATTAGGTGTCCAGAGGTTAGTCATACTTGTATTATTGGTGATTCTGCAGATCATCCATGGTCAGGTATACATCTGTATTGTTGGTGATACTGCAGATCATCAATGATCAGATACTCCCTGTGTGCTGACACCAATCGTTACATACAGGTAAGTATTTATGGTCAATTAAGAATAATAAAGGACTTTACTTGCTGTTGTGTTTTTATTTCATTTAAACACGCATACTTCTGAATGTAAAAAAAAAACATTTAAAAAAATAGGGTTCTTTATACAGCTATATTGCCGGCTGTATAGCGATCCCTAGTCAAAGTGTTTCCACTTCCACAGGATTTCCAGGGGGTCTGTACACACTGTGTATGGGCACCCTGGAAACTCCGTCATGAAAATAATTGCTCTTTCCTTTAAAACATTTACACTACCGTTAGGTTGATACGTTATGTCATGTACCGCATTTAAATGTATACTTTATTTCCTATCGTAACTTTAAAATAGATTTTCTCCAAAACTACAAGCTCTTAAAAAAAAAAAAAAAAAAAATCTTTTTCCTCTTGTACCCACTGTTCTCCTTGAAGAGAGTCTGAAGCCTTCTAAAAATGCAATTTTTATTTGATAGTTATCGTGTGCAATATCAGCATAGCTAAAATGCCACATTCCCACGGCACAACGATGTAATTTAACCACTTGATGATCACAGTGCTAACTCCCCTAAAGATCAGGCCATTTTTTGTAGTACTGGGCTGTTCAGCTTTTCAGCCTCCTGCACTGCCCAGCTTGGGAGCCCAGTGATCGGACTCACCTCCTTTTTTTTGTCCCTAAGGGGACATGCCGCCGGAGAGGTCCGATCACTCCAGCACTTTGTCTTTTTTTTTTTTCTACAGCCTCTACGAGGCTCTCTCTCCCTCCCTCCCTCCTCCCTCCACTTCCCTCCTCCCCTCTGGTGTCTGAATAGGAACAGGACGGCAATCCGTCCTGTTCCGTCTCTCAAAGGCATCAGCCTATGAGAGGACGGTGCTCCCCAGCCAATCAGAGGCTGGGGATCGCTGATCTCGTACAGTGCTGCCGTGGACCACAGCGCTGTACAGTTGTAAACAAAGGGGATTTTTTTCCCCTTTCGTTTACAAGCAGCCTGCTAGCCGCGAAGGCTATTCACGGAACTCCGTTCTGTGAAGTGGCAGGGACGATTGCACATGCGTGCGGCCTTTCCCTGTGAAACTGCAGCCCCAGGACTTGACGCCAATTGGCGTTAGGTGGTCCTGGGGCTGCCATCGCAGTCGCTCCCATTGGCAGACAACTCCCTTCTCCTTCAGGGATACGACCTCATTCGGGCAGACCGTGATCCATCCCTCTCTGGGAAGAAGAAAGGTGGAGGCATCTGCCTCTATATCAACACAGCTTGGTGCACCAGCTCCACCACCCTGTTCAAATGCTGCACACCAGACATCGAGCTCCTTCTCGTCAACTGCAGACCAGTGTACTCCCCAAGAGAGTTCTCCTCCTTTGTCCTGGTCGGGGTCTATATCCCACCTGACGCCGACATCTCCAGCGCCCTTGGCAAGCTATGCGACTCCATCACCCAGTGGGAGACATCCCTCCCTGACTCCCTCTTTATCATCCTGGGTGACTTCAACAAGGCCAACCTCCGACAGGAGCTCCCCCGCTACAGACAACACATAACGTGTCCCACCAGGCAGGAGAACACCCTTGACCACTGCTACACCGTGCTCAAGGACGCGTACAGGGCCACACAATGGGCCCCCCTCGGCAACTCTGATCACTGCCTTGTCCGTCTGATCCCCATCTACAAGAGGCAGTTTGGGTCCACTAAACCCGCCCTGAGAACTGTCAAGAAATGGTCAGAGGGGGCGAAGCAACAACTTCAGGCCTGCTTCGAATGCACCGATTGGTCAGCCCTGGGGTCACCCTGTCTGGAGGAATGGGCCACGAACATCACCTCCTACATCAGCTTCTGCGAGGAGTCATGCATCCCGACAAAGAGCTTCAAAGTCTTCCCAAACAGTAAGCCCTGGTTCAACGGCAAACTGCACCAGCTACGTAAAGCCAAGGCGACCGCTCACAAATCAGGCACCCCAGAGGAGTTTCGAGAGGCAAGGAACACCCTAAACCGTGTACTCAAGGTAGCAAAGCGGAACTATTCGGACAAGCTGCGACTCAACCTCCAGTCAAATAATCCAAGGGAAGTCTGGAAAGGCCTAAGGGCAGCCACGAACCTAAAACCTCCCCCCCAGCACGCACCACCCAGCATAGACCTTGCCGAGAAACTCAATGAGTTCTATTGCCGGTTCGAGAGGGATCCCCCCACACTCGGGGCACAAGCAACCACACCAGTTATGACACCTGGATCAGCTCTTGTGGTCCAGGAAGCTGACGTCCTGAAACACCTCCGGAGGCTCAACCCAAGGAAGGCCTCAGGCCCGGATGGCGTGTCATCTATCTGCCTGAGAACCTGCGCTACCCAACTTGCTCCCGTCCTCACCTCACTCTTTAACAAATCACTGGCAGAGGGCAAAGTACCAGCCTGCCTCAAAAAATCCACAATCATTCCAGTTCCCAAGAAGCCGGGGATCTGCGATCTTAACAACTACAGGCCCGTAGCACTCACCCCCACCATCATGAAGATCCTGGAAAGGCTGGTCCTCCACCACCTGAAGCACTCCACTGACGCCCTCCTGGATCCACTTCAGTTTGCCTACAGGCCAAACAGATCTATTGAGGACGCCATCAACATCACTCTGGCGCACATCACTGACCACCTCGACAACCCGAACACCTACGCCAGGATCCTGTTCCTTGATTTCAGTTCGGCCTTCAACACAATATGCCCAGACATCCTATATGACAATCTTGTACACCTTGGCCTAGACTCCTTGCTGTGCTCCTGGATCAAGGATTTCCTCACAGACAGAACACAACGAGTGAAGCTCGGAACTGCTCCTCGCAGGATAGAATCACAAACACGGGTGCCCCGCAAGGGTGTGTACTGTCCCCCATCCTGTTTTCCCTCTACACCAACAGGTGTACCTCTTCCACCAACTCTGTCAAGGTCATAAAATTTGCAGACGACACCACCATACTTGGTCTCATAAGCAGTGACGATGAACGCGCGTACCGGGACGAGATCGAACGCATCTGCAAGTGGTGCAAAGACAATCATCTTGTACTCAACGCAACAAAAACAGTCGAGCTGATAGTGGATTTCAGAAGGCACCCTCACTCACTCAACCCTGTCTCCATCAAGGGCATCGACGTCTCCAGGGAGCCGAGCGTCCGTTACCTGGGTGCCACCATCACAGATGACTTAAGGTGGGTTGTAAACACCTCCAAGGCCCAGATGAAGGCCCAGCAGAGGCTGTTCTTCCTAAGGCAGCTGAGGAAATTTGGGATGCCGCGGGAACTAATGATCACCTTTTACACCGCAACCGTGGAGTCTATTCTCTGCTCCTCTATTGTTGTTTGGTACGCAGGCGCCACGGCGAGCGACAGACTTAAGCTCCAGAGAGTAATCAATGCTGCCGAAAGGATCATTGGGTCTCCCCTACCACCCTTAGATCTCCTATACACCTCCAGACTGTGGTCTAGGGCAAACAAAATACTGAACGACCCCACTCACCCTGGCAGTCGATACTTTGACCGTCTGCCTTTGGGACGCCGATACAGATCGATCCTCACCAAGACCTCCAGACATTTGAGCACATTCTTTCCCCAGGCTGTCCTCCTGCTGAACTCGAACTACCACCCTAGCAAAGCCCCCCTAGCCTCTCCCTAGCCTGCACTGACGGTGCACCGTTGTTCAACCATGGAATCCCTTTTGCTCGCCACATTGACATGCTGTTACCCCCCCTACTTATATAGTTACATAGTTACATAGTTATTTTGGTTGAAAAAAGACATACGTCCATCGAGTTCAACCAGTACAAAGTACAACACCAGCCTGCTCCCTCACATATCCCTGTTGATCCAGAGGAAGGCGAAAAAACCCTTACAAGGCATGGTCCAATTAGCCCCTAAAGGGAAAAATTCCTTCCCGACTCCAGATGGCAATCAGATAAAATCCCTGGATCAACATCATTAGGCATTACCTAGTAATTGTAGCCATGGATGTCTTTCAACACAAGGAAAGCATCTAAGCCCCCTTTAAATGCAGGTATAGAGTTTGCCATAACGACTTCCTGTGGCAATGCATTCCACATCTTAATCACTCTTACTGTAAAGAACCCTTTCCTAAATAAATGGCTAAAACGTTTTTCCTCCATGCGCAGATCATGTCCTCTAGTCCTTTGAGAAGGCCTAGGGACAAAAAGCTCATCCGCCAAGGTATTATATTGCCCTCTGATGTATTTATACATGTTAATTAGATCCCCTCTAAGGCGTCTTTTCTCTAGACTAAATAAACCCAGTTTATCTAACCTTTCTTGATAAGTGAGACCTTCCATCCCACGCATCAATTTTGTTGCTCGTCTCTGCACCTGCTCTAAAACTGCAATATCTTTTTTGTAATGTGGTGCCCAGAACTGAATTCCATATTCCAGATGTGGCCTTACTAGAGAGTTAAACAGGGGCAATATTATGCTAGCATCTCGAGTTTTTATTTCCCTTTTAATGCATCCCAAAATTTTGTTAGCTTTAGCTGCAGCTGCTTGGCATTGAGTACGATTATTTAACTTGTTGTCAATGAGTACTCCTAAGTCCTTCTCCAAGTTTGATGTCCCCAACTGTATCCCATTTATTTTGTATGGTGCTAGACCATTCGTACGTCCAAAATGCATGACCTTACATTTGTCAACATTGAATTTCATCTGCCATGTATGTGCCCATATAGCCATCCTATCCAGATCCTGTTGCAATATGACACTATCTTCCTGAGAGTTAATGATTCTGCACAATTTTGTATCATCTGCAAAAATAGCAACATTGCTCACTACTGCATCTACTAGGTCATTAATAAATAAATTGAAGAGCACTGGACCCAGAACAGACCCCTGTGGGACCCCACTGCTAACAGTCTCCCATTTTGAGTATGATCCATTGACCACAACTCTTTGTTTTCTGTCCATTAGCCAGTTCCCTATCCATGAACACAGACTCTTCCCCAGTCCTTGCATTCTCAACTTTTGCACCAGACTTTTGTGGGGAACAGTGTCGAAGGCCTTTGCAAAGTCCAAGTATATCACATCTACAGCATTCCCAATATCCATATTAGCATTCACTACCTCATAAAAGCTGAGCATGTTAGTCAAACAGGACCTGTCTTTAGTAAACCCATGTTGATGCTGAGAAATAAGATTATTTTCTACTATGAAGTCATGTATAGTATCTCTTAGTAACCCCTCAAATAGTTTGCATACAACTGATGTTAAACTTACAGGTCTATAATTTCCTGGATCAGATTTTTTGCCCTTCTTAAATAATGGGAAAACGTGGGCTGTACGCCAATCCACTGGGACTCTGCCAGTTGCAAGAGAGTCACAAAAGATAAGATAAAGGGGTTTATCTATAACTGAACTTAATTCCCTTAGGACCCGAGGATGCATGCCATCCGGGCCAGGTGCCTTGTCTATTTTTAATTTATTTAGTCTTGCCTTCACTTCTTCCTGCGTTAAGTATTTAATATTACAGTTAGAAGATTGAGACTCTTCCGCCTCTGTAGTTTGCAACAGTGCTGTTTCTTTTGTGAAGACAGAAGCAAAGAAAGCATTTAATAACTCTGCCTTACCTTGGTCATCCACCATTGAGTTCCCATCCTCATCCTTTAGGAGTCCTATACAGTCAACCTTTCTTTTTTTAGAGTTAATGTACTTGTAAAACTTTTTTGGGTTAGATTTGATATCCTTAGCGATTTGTTTTTCAGCTTCAATCTTTGCCTGCCTAATTTCTTTTTTACAATTTTTATTGCACTCCTTATAATTGCTTAGTGCAGCCTCGGTCCCCTCCTGTTTTAAGACCTTATAGGCATTCTTTTTCCTCTTCATTTTATCTTTAACCTTTCTATTCATCCATAGAGGCCTTTTTTTATTCCTAGACATTTTGTTTCCATATGGGATATACATACTACAGTATTGATTGAGTATAAGTTTAAAAGCTTGCCATTTCCCTTCAGTGTCTTCCCCTTGTAGTACATTATCCCAGTTCACCAAACTTAGTGCCTGCCTAATTTGAGTGAACTTTGCTTTTCTAAAGTTCATAGTTTTAGTGGTCCCGCTGCCCCTTGGCCTATCAGTCACCAGCTCAAACGTTATCATGTTGTGATCACTATTTCCCAAATGTTCTTGAACCTGCACATTTGATACATTATCTGGTCTATTAGAAATGATCAGATCCAGTAACGCATTCCCCCTAGTTGGTTCAGTTACCATTTGAGTCAAGTAATTGTCCTGTAGTGCTGCCAGAAATCTGCTGCTTTTACCAGAATGGGTAGCCTCAATACTCCAGTCAATGTCTGGAAAGTTGAAGTCGCCCATAATTATGACCTCATTTTTACCTGCAGCTTTTTCAATCTGCTGTAGTAATCGCAGTTCTGCAGCTTCATTAATAAGAGGTGGCCTGTAGCATACCCCAATAAGCAATTGGCAACTTTTATTTCCACCATGAATATTTACCCAAACGGACTCCACATCTTTGCTCATCATGCTGTCGTGCTTAATCTTACTGTTATGCTGTAATGTTAATCTTACTGTTATGCTGTAAAGTTTGGATGTATGTTTGTAGATACTCCGCTCCTTCCCCATCTGTACGAAATGTCCCTTATCTGTATAACACCTTTCCCTGCCGTGTGAACCACAAAAAATTCCGGGCGCGACATCGTCGCACTCGGCGAAATAAAGATGATTCTGGTTCTGATTCTGATTCTGATGAGGCGGTCTTTAAATAGTTAATACCCGGGACTAAATCCTGGTATAGGCAGAGCTTTGTGCAGTAGCTCTGCTTCTACTCACATCAATCCCCACTGATCCCCACCTCTCTCAGTCGTCTTTCACTGAGAGGGGTGGGGAGAGGTGGAGATTAGAGATGACCTGAACCTCCGATTTTAGGTTCACAAACCGGGTTCGCGAACCTTCGCCAATTGTTCAATTCACGCGAACTGCAATAGACTTCAAAGGGGAGGCGAACTGTAAAAACTAGAAACATTTATGCTGCCCACAAAAGTGATGGAAAAGATGTTTCAAGGGGTCTAACACCTGGAGGGGGGCATGGCAGAGTAGGATAGATGCCAAAAGTCCTGGGTAAAAATCTGGATTTGCAGCATTTTAAGGGCAGAAATCACATTTAATGCTAAATTGCAGGCCAAATTGCTTTAAAACATCTTGCATGTGTATACATCAATTCAGGAGTGTAATTAGAGTACTGCTTCACACTGACACACCAAACTCACTGTGTAAAGCACCACAAACAGCTGTTTGTGTAGTGACGGCTGTGCTGGACTGGTGTGCACCATGGCCATAGTACAGGCCATGGCGGTTTGTGGTAGCTCAATGATAGAACAACAATGACTGTCCAGCTGATCAAATTTGGTCTGTCCACAATGAAGCAATGACTGCTGTGTGGGGAGCGACTTAGTCTTGGGGCAGGCCAGGCAGTCACACGTCCTGCAGGCAGAGATGATGTGTGCGGGGGCTGACTTAGTCTTCAGGTGGGCAGTAGCCCTCCGGGATCCATGCCTCATTCATTTTGATAAAGGTCAGGTACTGAACACTTGTGACTTAGGCGACTTCTCTTTTCAGTGACAATGTGTCCAGCTGCGCTGAAGGTCCTTTTTGACAGGACACTTGAGGCAGGGCAAGACAGAAGTTGGATAGCAAATTGGGACAGCTCTGGCCACAGGTCAAGCCTGCGCACCCAGTAGTCCAAGGGTTCATCGCTGCTCACAGGGTCTACATCCACACTTAAAGCCAGGTAGTCGGCTACCTGCCGGTCGAGGCGTTGGTGGAGGGTGGATCCGGAAGGGCTAAGTCGAGGCTTTGGACTAAAGAATGTCCGCATGTCTGGCATCACCATGAGATCGCTGGAGCGCCCTGTCAGTGCCTGCGTGGACATGAGAGGAGGATTACTGACAGTGGTACCTTTATTCCATTGTGCTGTGACATCACCCTTAAATGGATTGTAAAGCATAGTTGCCAGCTTGTTCTGCATATGCTGCATCCTTTCTACCTTCTGGTGAGTTGGTAACATGTTCGGCACTTTGTGCCTATACCGAGGGTCTAGTAGCGTGGCCACCCAGTACAGCTCATTTCCCTTAAGTTTTTTTATACAGGGGGTCCCTCAACAGGCTGGACAGCATGAAAGACGCCATCTGCACAAAGTTAAATCGAGATGCCATGAACAATACCATGAGAAAGTCGAGCAGCAAAAGCCCCCTGCGACACCTGCTGCGGTTGTTCTTCTGCCGCCACCTCCTCCTCCCGCTCCTCCAAAGAAACACCTTCCTCATCATCTGAGTCTGACTCCTCTTCCCCACACGACTCTTCCTCCTCCTCCTCCCCCCTCTGTGCTGCCGCAGGTGTTGAGGAAACATATGGTTCTGATGAAAATTGCTCCCACAACTGTTCCTCCCGTAACTATTCCTGTTCACGCTCCTCCACAGCTTGATCCACCACTCTACGCACGCTCCAGGAAGTAAGCGTACGGGATCAAGTCACTGATGGTGCCTTCACTGCGACTCACCAGGTTGGTCACCTCCTCAAACGGCTGAATAAGTCTGCATGCATTTTGCATCAGTGTCCAGTTGTTGGGCCAGAACATCCCCATCTCCCCAAATTGTGTCCTTTTACTGTAATTGCACAGGTACTGGGTGACGGCTTTCTCCTGTTCTAGCAGACGAGAGAACATGACCAGGGTCGAATTCCAGCGAGTCGGGCTATCACATATCAAGCGTCTCACCGGTTACTTGTTTCTCCGCTGAATGTCCGCAAAGCATGCCATGGCCGTGTAAGACCGCATGAAATGCCCACACAACTTCCTGGCCTGCTTCAGGATGTCCTCTAAACCTGGGTACTTTGACACAAATCTTTGAATGACTGGATTCAGCACATGTGCCATGAAGGGTACATGTGTCAGTTTTCCCAAATTCAAAGCGGAAATTAGACTGCTGCCGTTGTCACAAACCACGTTGCCGATCTCCAGCTGGTACGGGTCAGCCACTGATCCACCTGTTTGTTAAGAGCAGCCAGAAGAGCTGGTCCAGTGTGACTCTCCGCTTTGAGGCAAGACATGTCTAAGATGGCGTGACACCGTTGTACCTGGCATGCAGCATAGGCACTGGGGAGATGGGGCTGTGAAGCTGGAGAGAAAATCACAGCACCAGTAGAGTTAAACTCCCACTCAGCCAAGGAGGAGGAGGACGACAATAGCGAAGAGGATGTAGAAGGAGGAGAGTAGGAAGAGAAGGAGAAGAGGTGGCAGGAGGCCTGCCTGCAAGCCGCGGACGTGTCACAAGTTGGTCCGCTGCACAGCCACATACTCCCTGCTTGCCGTCAGTCACCAGGTTGACCCAATGGGCTGTGTAAGTAATGTACCTGCCCTGACCGTGCTTGGCAGACCAGGAATCCGTGGTCAGGTGGACCCTTGACCCAACTCTGTGTGCCAGAGATGACACCACTTGCCTCTCAACTTCACGGTACAGTTTGGGTATCGCCTTTTTAGAGAAATAATTGCGTCCTGGTATCTTCCACTGCGTTGTCCCAATGGCCACAAATTTACGGAAGGCCTCAGAGTCCACCAGCTGGTATGGTAACAGCTGGCGAGCTAACAGTTTTGCCAAGCCAGCTGTCAGACGCTGGGCAAGGGGTAACTGGCAGAAATTGGCTTCTTCTGCTCAAAGATTTCCTTCACGGACACCTGGCTGCTGTGGGCAGAGGAGCAGGAAGCGCTCAAGGGCAGAGGCACAGTGGAGGAGGGTGGCTGTGAAGGTGCAAGGGAGAAAACGGCTGAAGATGCTGCACCTGAAGGAGGAAGAGGAGAAGGAGGGTGGCTTTGCTTTTGTGTGCTGCTTTTGCTCAGGTGCTCTTCCCATTGCAGTTTGTGCCTTTTCTGCAGGTGCCTTCATAAGGCAGTTGTCCCTACTTGGGGGTTGGCCTTTCCACTGCTCAATTTTTGGAGGCAGAGAGAACAGATGGCATTGCTCTGATCTACGGACGACACACTAAATACATTTCCAAACCCCTGAGCCCCCTTGGGGTGATGACACTATGGTGGCATCAGCATCTGATGTTGAAGGGCATGTTGGCTGGCGCCGGACACTGCCACCATCTGTTTCTGATGACGAGCTTCCCCTGCTTCTTTCAGCAACTCGTCTCCTCCTACTCCTCTCTGGCTCCCCCTCTGAACTGTCCCCTTGGTCATCTTGTCTCTTAGGATCCCACGTGGTATCTGTATCATCGTCATCATCATAATCATCCTGCCCAGCTTCACTTGCCTGAGACACCTCCAAAACTGCACCAACAGCAGGTACTTTATCATCCTCACACGTTACGTCCATAGTGTCGCCGCCTAACTCAGGCATATGAGGTGGTGTAACTTGCTTAGCGCCTTCATCTGGTTGTAGCAATACTGGCTGTGAATCAGTTAATTCCCCACCAATTAACTCCTGCGAAGTGTCAACTGCAGCGGCTGTGGTGCTTGTAGTAGCGCTGGTGGCTGCAGAAGATTAGGTGTTCTGTGTTAAATAGTCAACTACGTCCTGACAATCTTGGCAGTTGATGGGACGTGCCTTCTTCTGAGCACTGTACTTTGGGCCAGGGCTGCACGAAATCACATCAACACGACCTTGCACAGACCTGCCGGGTGGCCTTCCTCTGGGTCTGCCTCTACCTCTGCCTTTACCTGTTTTGTTTGTTTTGTCTATATCGGGGGGAATGAAGTGAAAGGGATGCACTGACTTGACTAATACAATGTGCAGTCACACAGGTGCAGTTAACAGGTATGCACGGAGTGGTATATCACACCGCGTGCACTCACGTAGGTGGGTGGGTGCACAATGAACAACAGGTAGGTATGTGAATTGGGTATTACAATGTGCACCTGTCACACACAGACAGGTACCGGACAGGCACAGTGACACTGCGTGCGCTCACATAGGTGGGTTGGTGCACAGTGAACAACAGGTAGGTATATGCAGTGGGTATTACAATGTGCACCTGTCACACACAGACAGGTACCGGACAGGCACAGTGACAATGCGTGCGCTCTCATAGGTGGGTGGGTGCACAGTGAACAACAGGTAGGTATATACAGTGGGTATTACAATGTGCACCTGTCACACACAGACATGTACCGGACAGGCACAGTGACACTGCATGCGCTCATATAGGTGGGTGGGTGCACAGTGAACAACAGGTAGGTATATGCAGTGGGTATTACAATGTGCACCTGTCACACACAGACAGGTACCGGACAGGCACAGTGACACTGTGTGCGCTCACGTAGGTGGGTGAGTGCACAGTGAACAACAGGTAGGTATATGCAGTGGGTATTACAATGTGCACCTGTCACACACAGACAGGTACCGGACAGGCACAGTGACACTGCGTGTGCTCAGCTCACGTAGGTAAGTGGGTGCACTGTGAACAACAGGTAGGTAGGTATATGCAGTGATGGGTATTACAATGTGCACCTGTCACACACACAGGTAGTCACTGAATGTGCTGGGCCTGGCAGTGGCACACACAATAGGAATTACCAAGGCTGTCTATGCAACACAAGTGTGAGTGGGACACACACACACACACACACAAAATAGATCACAAGAACAAGATTAGCTCTCAAAAGAGCTGTTGTGGGGTGCTTTTTTTTAGCAATAAGAATCAGCAAGAAGCAAGCTAAGAAGCCTACAAGAGCCTAACTAATCTTTCCCTATGAGAGTCTGCAGCAGCTTTCCCTTCTCTAATTACTGCAGGCACACAAGTGAGTGAAAAACCTGATGCTGCCTGCCTTTTATAAGGGGGGAGGGCCTCCAGGAGGGAGTGTAGCCTGATTGGCTACAATGTGCCTGCTTGACTGTTATGTAGAGTGTCAAAGTTGACCCTCATGATGCACTATGGGGGGGCGAATCAAACTTCCGGTAAAGTTCGCTGCTCTCCGCGATCGCGAACCCCGTAAGTTCGCCGGGGAAAGTTCGCCGGCGAACCGTTTGGACCATCTCTAGTGGAAATCTGCACGGAGATTGACACTAATGGAGGCAGAGCTACAGCACAAAGCTCTGCCTCCCCGGGCAGCAAAATCTACAACCTGGAAAGTCGTGAAATTTTGCCCTGGTATTTGGGGGGTTTAATTACTTTGTTCTGCCGCAGGAATGTGGTTTTATAGCTATGCTGATATTGCTCAAGATAAATGTCAAATAAAAAGAGCATTTTTAGAAGGCTTCAGACTCAGTCTCAGTCTCTTTAACATACCATGCAAATTTGGTTATTCTAGCTGGTAAAGGGGCTTTGCTATTAACTGCGAAAGTCGGCGGCCATTAGGCGAAAACACAAAAATGTTTGCGTATTTACATGAAAAATCTCGAAAATGCAAACATTTTCGCAAAAAAAAAAAATCTTGAAAACGAAAATTGCATTTTCGATGCAAAAAGGCTTTTCATGAAAATGTGCAAGCAACACTGATACATACAGACTGTTTTGGATGGGTTGATCCTTATCAGTGCTTGGCATAGATTAATGTGGATCTATGAGGTAGGACTTGAAGCACCCAGAGTTACAGATTACCCAGCAAGCTCATGGTGAACCAGAACTCCCAGGAGTGTGTAAGGGTCTACAAAGGACCAAAAAGCTCTCTTACTAAAATGTTATGCAAAACAAAATTTTGCTTTTTGCCACCCTCTCTTGTAGTGTGAAGCTCTGTAGCAGTGCCTCAGTGAATTTTCAATGTGCCATCAGAAGTTTTATGCATGGGCATATGTAGGCTTGTACAATGCATTTCTTCCTTAACCTCCCTGGCGGTCTGATTCCCACAGCTGCGGGAAGGGTTTTTTTGCACATTTTTTTTCTATCATGTAGCTAGCCTAGCGTGATGATGATGATGCCTACATGATGCCCCCCTTCCTGCAGCGTCCCTCCCACCCCTCCGATCGCCGCCGGTGTGCTTGCCCATAAGGAAATCCGGTTCTGAACGGGATTTCCTTTAGGGCTTCTGCCGTCACCATGGTGACGTTGTGATGTCAGAGGGAGTCCCGATCCACCCCTCAGCGTTGCCTGGCACTGATTGGCCAGGCTGCGCACGGGGTCTGGGGGGGGGGCGATCGCGGTATACACGCAGCTAGCAAAGTGCTAGCTGCATGTAATAAAAAAAATGTACGCAAATCGGCCCTGCGCGGCATAGCCAGGGCTCAGCTTGGGCTTACCGCCAAGAAGGTTAAGTCCATGATAAGCTATTTGTTGACCAAGGCATATCACCACCTACTGTAGCATTAATAAATCGCCCCAAAATGTTTTAGATCACAAACTCAATAGCCAGACAACATTTTAAAACAAAGCAAAGCCTTCCTCCATAATCCTCTCATTTTATTTTTCTTTTAACCCTGGTCTTGACACCAATATAATTTAACACACTTATCTTTTAAAAGGCCAATGTTTATTACAAATCCTCTCAATCCTTCCAGAGTCACTGCTTTAAGTTGAAATAAATTGAATTATTTTATATACCATTTCTGAAGTTTGCTGTGTCTCTTTCAATATTCTGTGCAATACGCCATGGACACAGTCAATCTATGACTTTTTTGGGGGGGATATGTATCATGTTCAAGAAAGACTGCTGTAAGTGCAACTTTCATGTGGATTGCATTTTTTGTAATTAACTTTATTGAGCACAGAAGGAAGTTCCCTTTATATTCCATTCAAAGAATACACCATTGCCAAGATGTGAAGAGCATACCTAGTAATAGGAGGAAGCAAGTCATGTGATCAGATCACATGGCTGATAACCCAGAATATTTGGAAGTCAGTGGCTGGGTTACCCTGCAAGAAAGCCTGAAACTCCACCACTCCTTCAAACAGATAGGGTACAAGCTCACCAGATATAGGAGCTGACCATATGAGACCAGCTTAAGCACATATAATAATCCACCCACTGTAGAACCTCCTTCCACCAACTTCTATTGGTCCTAAAGGGAGGGCTCAGTGCAAATACAAAATACCATAGCATTATCTAGTCTCATAATGGAACTTCCTTCCACCATCAGTGAAAAGTCAAGCTTCAATCCCCCAACAAGTGCCCAGTTTGGCATGCATATGTTAAAATACACGCTCACCGGACAGGATGGCTGACCATGTATAGGGCCAGCAAAAGCGTTTGCAACTACTCTACAGTTTCCAAACAGCCCAGATAAATGGCATGGAAAACCTTAAAACTCAACAGAACGCCTAACATAGCATAGTTCTGTTTATTCCACGATTAAAAAGACAAGTATTGCACTCACAATGTATAAAACAATATGAGCATATCATCCAAAAAGTTTCTCACCATTGCCGCATCTGTATGCATCCACCTCGCGCGTCACACCTGAAGCTCCATTACAGCTGGCACACAAATTTAAATATGCAGTTTTATCAGAGCACCAGGAAAACACAGTAAATATACTGTATATATTTTTTCTACTAGAAAGAAGATTGGTGATTGGTTGCTAGGACTTCTGATTGGCTCAATGATGTCATCTCCTTAGTTACAGTATTCGGATCCGGATATCCGCCGGATATCCGCGGATATCCGGGTATGCGACCAAATATTCACAGATAGCTATCCGGATTTGGAAAAAAATCTGGAATCTGAATCCGAATTGGATAGCTGAAAAAAGTTCGGATATCCAGGTTACCCGGATATCCGGAATCCGGATGAGCACCACTGCCTCAGTGTTTTCTGGGTCCCCTCCATTCTCCGGCTGGTGGCTCCTTCACATGTATGACCCAAACGAGAGTAATGGCAACTATGCATGCGCAGCCCCGTCCGCATACCCAGCTTGATCATGCTTTCGCCACCAGGAGCTTTCTGCGCATACGTGTAAAAAGAAACAGTGTATGCGCAGAACACTCTTATTTGGGTCATACATGTAAAGGAGCCACCCGCAGAAAGATGGAGGGAGGACCCAGAGGATGCCGAGGGACCTCATGGACTGCGGGGGCTGGAAGAAGCCCCAGGTATGGTAAGTAAAAAACTGCTTATGTTGCATCAGTTCCAGTTCCCTATAACTGCCAACTGCACACCTAAAAAAGTTATGATAATGAAAATATAATTTAGTTAATCCTGCTTAAGCCTTACACACCTATAAAAAAGAATAAAAAGTACAACTATCTCACCTGAAAGATTCATGAACGTTGTTGCTAGGATCTGAGAAGGTGTGTTTTTGTTTTGTTTTTTTCAATTGGTATCTGAAGTCAAAGGGAAACCATTTGAAATGTTGGGCTCTTATTATTTTGTGGTAGGCTAGTCATGAATATAGCACCAATACACCAGAAGAGCCACTAATGGCAACACTAAAAACATTTGGAAAAGTAAGGTACAAAGCTGTGTGAGGAGGTGTGTAGTCCAGAGGAGTCCCAAGACTTCCTATGGATACAGGAAAAACACAGAGAGAGACCAGGAGCCCCTTATGGTGTAGTATATTAATATCAAGTTCTGGATAAATACAAAGTGATGAGGTACTCACAAAGGTGGGTTACAAGACCAGCAACCACAGTATAGAAACAAGTGAGGAAATCCCGTCCCCACTCGGACTCTTTGTCTTCAAATGTATGGGTCGCACTCCAGAAACAAAGATTGTTTGGGTACAGTAAACAAACAATTAACAGCAACCTCTAATAGCTAGGGGGCTATAAACAATATCACTGGGAGGGAGAAGGCATCCCAAAAAATAACCATGGATGTAATAAATGTAAAATGGCTTACCTCTAAGAAGGAGGGGCAGCGCCAATATAGGAAAGAAATTTTAACAATGAGACACAAAAACGATAATGCATTTCGCGGAGCACAGGCTGCTTCCTCAGTTCAAATAAAGCAGTGTCTGGGTAGCCAAGGTGCAGAGCTTGGAGCACCTAAAAAGGTGCAAAACTGGGGTTGTGAAAGTGATTTTAGGCCAGATTTTCAGCTGAGATTTGATAAGGAATGGATAAGGTGGAAACTATTGATATCAGGTTGATATTGATTATTTACCACATTCATTTACCACATCTGTACACAAAAGGATTAAATATGCACAAGAAGAAAAATGAATGCAGAAGAAAAACCATGGTGCGCAGGTCAATACCACCTGTATTCGATGCAAGTCAATAAAGTTTTTGACCGCACTGAAATGTAAGAACTTGAAAAGGTAAAAATCAAATGTCACCATCCATGACATTTGTGAGGCAGCGTGTGTGAGATATTGGAGGCCTTCTGTGTGGTGGGTGATGGCACATTGGGGGGCGGGGGAATGTTTCCTTGCACGGAGGAGATTGAGGTGGAGGTGACTTGTTTCACACTGGAAAGGTGGAGGTGATTCATGTGAAGCTGATTACGCTATGAGCGCTCCTTTTTCTCTCTTTTACATGTTTAAGTGATAGTCTGAAGTGGATAAGTGATACTTGCTTCTTGGAGTGTCATCATTGTGACACATGATCCCTTCCTCTGGATAACACAGGGGAATAGTCGTGGATTGTGACATTTGATTTGTATATTTACCACATCTAAAATGGGACTGCTGGACTTGAAAGTTAGCTCCATTAACCATTAACAATTAATATTTCAGATTTGCATGATTGTTACTGAGTTGTTATTGAGAGATTAACTCCTAATTGTCAGTCATTACAAGACTAATAGCCTGCCTAACTAAGCCAAAGGTCTGTGATTCCTTGGCTTAGTAACATGTAGAAGCTATAGTAGTCAGCAGACAGGATGTGATTGAAGCCATGATGTGCACGGAACAGTCATTCTCCTCCTTTAGCTCTCTAAATATAAGGAGCTTCAATTGGCCCTACTGAAATTAATAGCCATATTTATTGTTGTACCCAACACTGCTTTGGTTGCAGATGGTCAACATTATTTATTCAAAAATTGACTTGCAGCCATTCATGGTGACCCTTGACAAGATTTTTTAGTTATACTGTGTAGTAGTGTTGGGCGAACAGTGTTCGCCACTGTTCGGGTTCTGCAGAACATCACCCTGTTCGGGTGATGTTCGAGTTCGACCGAACACCTGATGGTGTTCGGCCAAACCGTTCGGCCACATGGCCGAACTAAGAGCGCATGGCCGAACGTTCCCCGAACGTTCGGCTAGCGCTGTGATTGGCCGAACGGGTCACGTGGTTCGGACCCGTACGCGCTCTGATTGGCCGAACGGTCACGTGGTTCGGGTAAATAAATACCCGAACCACGTCATATCTCCGCCATTTGTCTGTGGGTTTAGCTTTGGGTAGGCAGGCAGGGTAGTTCGCTCTCCAGCCACGCTAGCCAGGGTCCCCCCCAGTCATTGTGTGTCGCTGCTGGGAACAGTAGTACACCGCTCGCTCAGCCACACTATATATAGCATTGTTTACTGCCACTGTGTACCTCGCTCAGCCACGCTATATATAGCATTGTGTTTACTGCCACTCTGTGTACACGGCTCAGCCAGACTATATAGCATTGTGTGTACTGCCACTGTGTACCTCGCTCAGCCACGCTATATATAGCATTGTGTTTACTGCCACTCTGTGTACACGGCTCAGCCAGACTATATAGCATTGTGTGTACTGCCACTGTGTACCTCGCTCAGCCACGCTATATATAGCATTGTGTTTACTGCCACTCTGTGTACACCGCTCAGCCAGACTATATAGCATTGTGTGTACTGCCACTGTGTACCTCGCTCAGCCACGCTATATATAGCATTATGTTTACTGCCACTCTGTGTACACGGCTCAGCCAGACTATATAGCATTGTGTGTACTGCCACTGTGTACCTCGCTCAGCCACGCTATATATAGCATTGTGTTTACTGCCACTCTGTGTACACCACTCAGCCAGACTATATAGCATTGTGTGTACTGCCACTCTGTGTACACCGCTCAGCCAAACTATATAGCATTGTGTGTACTGCCACTCTGTGTACACGGCTCAGCCAGACTATATAGCATTGTGTGTACTGCCACTCTGTGTACACCGCTCAGCCAGACTATATAGCATTGTGTGTACTGCCACTCTGTGTACACCGCTCAGCCAGACTATATAGCATTGCGTACTCTGCCAGTCAGTGTGTATATTGCTGGGATCAGTAATACTCCACTCACCGCCAACCACTATATGAGCTCACCATGAGTTCCTCAGAGACCTCCGCTGTGAGCAGCACTCCCAACAACAGCAACAGCCAACGCCCCATGCAAGCTATAACATCCACCCCAGCAGCCAGTGGTCAGCAGCAGCCCTCCCCGGAGGAGAACGTTGTGTCCATCGGTCCGTCGCCAGAGCGATTAATGAGGGCTGCCATTGAGGAGATGATGGGGCCTGATGTGGAGGAGGAGGTCTGGCTCAGGCCAGCATCCCAAGTTAATGTTGAGGACGATGAGGGGTCTGTGTCTGGGGATGTTGGGGTGGCAGAGGTGGTGGGTGGGTCAGACTCAGGAGAAGAGTTGTATGATGAGGATGATGATCGGGACCATCTGTATGTGCCTCAGAGTCCGACCCCGGAAAACATGTTGTATCGTGTGTTTAGGTACTAAAATCTGCGTTCCCACTTCCCAGTACTGCCCGCAGTGCCCGGGTCCACGGATCCATATAATTTTTTGGGCAGCACTATCAAACTGTGGTACTATGAGTGAGTTGCCATGGTCCTTCTGTGCTGCCTGTCACACTCACCGTCTGTCTGCAGATGGATTGTTCAACACAGCTACGCCATCTGACATGTAGTCCTGGACCTTGACCATCTTCTCAAGGCGATTGGTGTTGGAGGACGTGGAACTGCCCGATTGCTGTTCTGTGGGCTGCTGCATGGGTGTCAGAAAATGTTCCCACTCCAAGGACACTGCCAATACCCTTCCCTTTTCGGCACTAGCAGCAGCTTGTGTTCTTTGCTGCCCTCCTGGTCCTCCTGGGTTTGCTGAAGTCAGTCTGTCGGCGTACAACTGGCTAGAGAAGGAGGAGGATGTCAATCTCCTCTCTAAAGTCTCCATCCTCAAGGGCCTGCTGGAATTGTTCCATTTTTGACCTGTCTGACACTTTCTTCAATCAGTTTTTTAACATTGTGTTTGTATAAACTGGGTATAAACCCAGTAATTGGTGTTGTCCAGATTCCAGAATAATGAATAATAATGAATAGTGAATAATGCGCGGGCCGCGTTCAATGCAGTCTAGCATGAATTGAGCCATGTGTGCCAGAGAGTCCTGCCAGACTCCTCTGTCTTCATGTTCTTGTGAGCGTTGTGATTGTTGTGATGCACCATATTCGTCACCAGCATCACTTTCTTCCTCTTCTGCTGTCCATTCCCGCTAAATTGTGGAAGTCCAACGTGCACCGCTCTGTCCCTCGGCAGTGGGGGCATCCAATTCCTGCTCCAACTCCAGCTGTTCCTCGTCCTGTTCTTTGTCATAGCTGGGACCAGCGTTTTCTGAGGCAGGTTGCCTGATGTTGGTATCATCACGCTGATCGTTTTCATCTTCAGAATCCCCCACTTGCATCATGCCAGTGGTTTCCATCTTCAACATTGATTTCTTCAGTAAACACAGCAGTGGTATTGTAATGCTGACTGTAGAGTTGTCACTGCTCATTCACGCAACGTGGATTGCTCAAAATTTTGGAGGACTTGGCAGAGATCCAACATGGTGGCCCAATCAGATCCACAGAAGCTCGGTAGCTAGCTGCTGGAATGCGCCTCGGCACTGCGCAAAAGCGTGCTAGCATGTGCAGCGTAGAATTCCAGCTCGTAGGGAGGGACATCACCCAGCGAGCGATGGTGCGCTAGATTAAAGCGCTCCTGCATCTCTTGGTGAGTCCTTCAAGGGAAGGTTCAAGCAAAAAAAAAAAATGAGATTCACTTACCTGGGGCTTCTACCAGCCCCATGTAGCCATCCTGTGCCCTCGTAGTCACTCACTGCTGCTCCAGTTCCCCGCTGGCAGCTTTCTGACCTCGGAGGTCAGGGCCACATTGCATACATTTTTACGCATTCCAGCTAGTGCAGGAACAAAAATTTACGCGTTTCACCACTAACGCATAAAAATGTATGTGTTAATGTTCCTGCACTAGCGGGAATGTGTAAAAATGTACGCAATTTGGCCCTGACCTCCGAGGTCAGAAAGCTGCCAGCGGGGGACTGGAGCAGCAGTGAGTGACTACGAGGGCACAGGATGGCTGCATGGGGCTGGTAGAAGCCCCAGGTAAGTGAATCTCATTTTTTTTTTTTTGCTTGGACCTTCCCTTTCAGAAGCGGTACTGGACTTTTAACAATGTTTTTTTTTTTTTTCCTTCAACAAAAGATCTGCCACGTTGGAGTGAGGAGGACGCCGCCGACCCCGACACCAAGCTGAACCCCGGCGAACTCCAAGCAGAGGATCTTCAGGAACCCTCAAGGCTTTGAGCAAGCTGAGGAGGATCAGCAGTCCCGACGAGACCTCTCCTCATATGCGACTGAGTGCAGTGGAGCTCCCCAGAACAACCTCTCAGTTGTCACTTTGTCACTGGTCACTTTGTCACTTTGTCATTTTGTCACTTGTCACTTTGTCACTTGTCACTTGTCACTTTGTCACTTGTCACTTTGTCATTTTGTCACTTTGTCATTTTGTCACTTTGTCACTTTGTCACTGGTCACTTTGTCACTTTTCACTTGGTCACTTGTCACTTGGTCACTTGGTCACTTGTCCAGATGATCTCGGTACACCTCCTGAGATTCAAATTCCTGCACACATTGCTCTGGGATTTGGGTGTGATGAATGATGCATCTAACTGGCCACCGGAGGCAATTAAGGCCTTCAAAACATTGAAAGCAGCTTTCTGTTCCGCCCCCATTTTGCGTCATGTTGAGTTGTTGACGTCATGTTCATCCTCGGCCTCGCCTTGCATTTCAGTGCGAGGTGCATTTTCCACAGAAAAAGGTTGTGAATCCGGGCACAACATTTGTGGCTGTTCCATTGACCTTTCACAGGTAGAAGATTGTGGGGGTGGGAATAGCTCCTCCGAATAGCCCATTGTGTCCTGAAAACTACTCATTGCATTGCTTTGCGCACACATTTTTTTGTCCTCATGCAAGGCCTGAGTTGCACCTGAAAGCGTGGGCTTCTCCTCCTGCGCCTCCTCCTGTTCCATCACGTCTGCTGCTGCTGGATTAGCGTTGACGCCCGGTCCCTGTTTATTGAACCTCTTATCTTTATTACATTTATGACTGCATGGCGGTAAAAAGCATGCTATCCGAACGCTTCTTGTCCTCATGCAAGGCCTGGGTTGTTGTGTCTCAAAAAGCACGGCCTTCTCCTTCTGCGCCTGCTCCTGTTCCATCACGTGTGCTGCTGCTGCTGGGTTAGCGTTACCGGTCCCTTTTCCTGGAACCTCTTCTCTGTATTACATTTATGACTGCATGGCGACAAAAAGCATGTTACCTGTGCAAAGAAACATGACATTTTCCACATTTAAAAGACAGTTTTTCCTTTGAAACTTTACAATCAATTTTCTCAAAAACTATAAGCTCTTTTTCAAATATTTTTTTCCCTCTTGTACCCACTCCCAAGGTGCACATACCCTGCTAATTTGGGGTATGTAGCATGTAAGGAAGCTTTACAAAGCACGAAAGTTCGGGTCCCCATTGACTTCCATTATGTTCGGAGTTCGGCGCGAACACCCGAACATCGCGGCGATGTTCGGCGAACGTTCGCGAACCCGAACATCTAGGTGTTCGCCCAACACTACTGTGTAGTGCTGACACAGTATGTAGTAAAAAAAAATGTGGACTTCAGACCAAGGCTTACTTGAGTTTCAGTGTGCACCAGAGACAAGGACAGTAGGGCTGATTTTTGTAATAAAACAAGAATGCAGGAGGGAGGGGTGGCTATTGACTATCCCCTCATAAAGCAGATGAACAGATAACATAATTCCATGTCATTACCCACCTGTACTCCCTGTCATCAGAGCGGAGGAGCCCTTTTTGCTTTCAGTTGGGAGAAGGGTGCTTTGGAAAGTAGAGGTTTGGTGCCTCCCATCCTTGCAGGGTATAATCCCAATGTTGAAAGCCATGTCAGGTAATAATGTTCAAGAAGTGGTGTCTCATGCTCACTGGCTCAATTCTACTGGTGGTTACCCAACTTGCATAACTGATGAAGGTGTTAAAGAGGCTTTGAAGGAAGGTGTTGCATATTTTGTTTGTTTCTTAATAATGATGAATAAACAGATAGAAAAAATATGACATTGATTTAACTTTGCAATAAGCTTGTAAATATTTTCCTTGAAAAAAAAATGCAGGTCTAAAAAAATAGCAGCTATTTGCTGGCAGTGCAGCCATCACCTGGTGAACAAAGTTATGTAGCAATGACCAGGTATCACTTTGTGGATTCCCTAAGGAATCTTTGAGTAATGATGAGCAGTCATGGTTTCCTGAAGCACTTTTAATTTCTGTAAATGCATAGTTTTTTTCCCATTATGTTTATAGAACATGCCACCTAGCATAGTGCTTTTAAACTAAGCCCCATATGTGAAACTGTCTACTCTCTTCTCAATGTTTCTCCTCTTTATGTTCCTTAGTGTGCAACTATTATCAGCAGGGCCGGTTTAAGCAAAGCTGATGCCCGAGTTCAGACATTGAGCATCATTAAAGATCCATCCTGTTGGTTTCTTTCCCCCTGATGAACCAGAACAGTTTTGACGTTTTAGCTATGCCCCTATTGAATCAGCAATAACTGTATCTCTACTTATGACACCGAAATTAAATATATATAGTTTTTTCAAGACAAACTAGTCTTTCATTTTGTGGCATTTTTTCTCTCAAACAATTATGTTTTCTATGCATTTTAATGCAAAAAATAGGGGGAAAAAATAGAGAAAAACACATAATTTCTTAGTTTTATCAATCCAGTTTAAAAATAAAAAGTGCTACTGTAGATAAAAAAACACAAATTTAGTTTAGCTATTTCTACCGTTTATTCCAAAACCTAGATTATGTTCCTGGCACAATTTCAGGTGAAGTTATTTGATTCTTAAATAAGCTACAGTGCTTAATTTCCACTATGAACTGAGAAAATATAAGTATTTTAAACGGGTTCTGTGGAGTGCTGCAATAAACAAAAACAGACACTTATCTGGGGCTTCTACCAGTCTCCTGTAGCTGTAATGTCCCGCGCTGTCCTCCTCCAATCACCTGTTCCCTGCCGCCGGCACCAGTCAATTATTCGTCTAACAAGATAAATAATGTACGCTCCTGCTCGCGTCTCCGGGAGCTTACTGCGCAGGTGCAGTACAAGGTTTTCTTGTACTGCGCCTGTGTTGTAAGCTCCTGGAGACATGAGCAGGACCGCGCATGCGCATGGCCGCACAGCAGCAAATGCGTGACACGCATAATTAGACCGGAACTGTCGGCGGGAAACGAGTGATCGGAGGAGGACGGCGCAGGACATGACAGCTACAGGGGGCTGATAGAAGCCCCGGGTAAGTGTCTGTTTTTGTCTATTGCATGACTTCACAGAACCCCTTTAAATGGTAAAAATCAATCTTATTGGTTCAGGGAACATATGTTCCTTTTTACCAATTAGTGCTGCAGCAGATAATGCCAGAGGTGTGCAGAGGTGCAATGCCTCATTGTGCACAGCTGTGTTTCAGCTACAAGACTTATAACTATGTCCTCGTGGCTTAGACGCTTAGATATACTTTAGTGGTGGATTAAGTGGTTAAAGCCCCCAATGTCCAAGCATGACCATTTTCAATGTTATTTTCAACCCCACAACTGATGGAAGCCAGTCTGTCGTGCACCGATAATTGCCCCTTTGCCCCCCTCCATAGCAAAAGAAAACCACATTGCTAGCCTCAACACTAGGGATGTGTCTTTATAGCATTGCTTCCCAAATTGTTGCCCAAGGGGATCATTCCCCAATCTTAAACGGGCAGCAATTATCGCATGTGTATACTTTGCTTTACATGCAAATTAGCTTTCCCTGGGATTGGATACTGGGACTATCAAATAACTGTACAGTGAACATAGTTATGTTGTATTAGCTATGCTTTGTTAACCCAAAATTATGTCTCCTTAGGTAGACGGGTTAGCATATTGGCTGGATAGTGTACTGGTTAAGGGCTCTGCCTTTGACATGGGCGACCAGGGTTCAAATCCTGGCTAGGTCAAGTATCTATTCAGTAAGGAGTTCAAGGCAAGACTCCCTAACACTGCAGGGTGGCCTCTTGAGCGCGTCCCAGTGGCTGCAGCTCCTGAGCGCTTTGAGTCCGACAGGAGAAAAGCGCTATACAAATGTTCAGATTATTATTATTATTATTATATTAGTCCATCTTCTTTAATAACCATTGTTCACGGCCTCTGCCACTAAAAACATCCAGGCATATGTTTTTATTTCCTTTATCTGTAAAATACCTGTTCAGAAGGAGGCAACTGTTATTTATACATAAGAAATACATTTTGTGCTTCTTTTATAAGTGGTGGTCAGTTTTTAATAATGGTGTACAGTAGACTAGGGATGCTCGGAAAATTCCGCGGAATTATAAATTCCGTGATTCCGGCCGGAATTAGGTTAATTCCGATTCCGGTAGTCAATCGGAATTCCTATACCTCTCAAACGGAATTCCGCGGAAATTTTATAATTCCGACG
>NC_090646.1:454916315-454933815 GCF_040937935.1 Hyperolius riggenbachi
CTTAGGGGGCCACATTTTCGGCCTGCGGGCCTTAGTTTGAGGACCACTGCTCTAGACCATCAACCACACTCAGGGCCAGGCTTTAGCATGTAGTGTGGTCAGAGGTGGGACAAGGTCCTTCAGCACCCAAGGCTGAGACAGCAAAGTGCGCCCCCCCATCCCTCCCACCCCAGCTGTCACACACTGATTGCTATTACACTAAGAGGTGCCCCAGGCCCCCCCCCCCACCCCCAACACCTTAATCTCTACTTATCTGGCTTGCAGTCGCTGCCATGTATCACCTTTTCTTATTTCTTTCTGCTTCAAACACAATTGGGAATGACAGCTGAATGAATTGTGCACCCCCTCCTACACTGCGCCCTGAGGCTGCAGCCTCTCCCTTACTAGTGGGTAAGACAGGTACCTACTACTATGCAGTGTGGGTCATGGTCTAGAGGTTAAGACAGATACCTACTATACACTAGGTCCTTGGTTCAAATCCCAGCTATGGTATATAGGCATGCTTTTCAAAAAGTACAAATCCTTAATCATGCTACTTTTTCTATCGAATTGATCATAATGGAAGTATGGTTTATGCTACCGCCAGCTTTAGCATGTAGTGTGGGTCATGGTCTAGAGGTTAAGACAGATACCTACTATACACAAGGTCCTTGGTTCAAATCCCAGCTATGGCATATAGGCATGCTTTTCAAAAGTACAAATCCTTAATCATGCTACTTTTTCTATCGAATTGATCATAATGGAAGTATGGTTTATGCTACCGCCAGCTTTAACATGTAGTGTGGGTCATGGTCTAGAGGTTAAGACACATACCTACTACACACTAGGTTCGGTTCAAATCCCAGCTATGGTATATAAGCTGTTTTGAAAATCTGCAATTCCCTACTGCATTGGATGGATGGATGGATGGATGGATGGATGGATGAGGAGGAGGAGGAGAGAGAGAGAGAGAGAGAGAGAGAGAGAGAGAAAGAGAATTTTAAAAATTTTCCGGCGGAATTACCCCGGTATACCGTCGGAATGGAACGGTAACGGAATTTCTATATGACGGAATGCGGAATTGTGACGGAAATGGGCTATTCCGACCATGCCTGCAGTAGACACATCCAAAGTAAAATATTGCAGTACAATAATTCAATGAACAAGATTTTGTTTCTTTATACGCAAGATTTTTCTGTCTTTATACTTTTGAAAACAACAAATATGTTCTGCCATATGCTACAAGTAGGATAGAGTTACTAAAAACACTGTTAAATGTACAATATACAGTGTCTTCATATCAGTTATTAAACAGATGCTAACAGAAAGGCACTGTAAACAAAGAAAATATGTTATAATCTCTACTGCTAAACTTGTTAGGACGTGTTATTAGGATTTGTTTTGCCTGCCTCTTTTCAATTCTTTCGAATGAATATGTATGTTCATTCCACCATCTTTTTAAAGATCGAGAGACTGTGCATGAGTGTGTGTGTATGTGTGTGTGTACAATGTGTGTGTGTGTTCATATACAGCGAGTGTTTGGGTGTATTTATATATATATATATATATATATTTATTTATTTATTTATTTTTTCATGAGGGTACGTCAGCATCAAGTGAAAGTTCAATGTAGTACTTGCAACTGCTAGTGTCCTGTGGACATGCTTGGACGTGGTTGTGTGAAAGTGTGGACATGCTTGGATGTGGTTGTGTGATGATGTGGACAGAATCTACTATAAAGAGTGCCCCTGTTTTGTTACAGTAACTTGTTCAAGAAGATAATTTGAGTGAAGTTTTCTGGCTCCACGGTCAACTGCTGCTCAGTTTCCCCTGCCTTTAATCTGCCTACTTGGCACCCGCTGCCACAAAGGAGATCATCTGAACAGGTTCCCAAACCAAGCATGAGCTTTGAATATAAGCAGTTCCCAAACCATGCAAACCTTGTGTAGGTGGACTAGCCCATCTGAACAAGGCATGCGTAGATGTAATACAGGCACCTACAAAAAGGGAGCTGGATATTGCCTCTAGTAAAATATTGGTAAAATTACTGATATTTTACTACTTAATTCCGATAGTAAAATATTGGTAAGTATTCACACAGAGTACTCCCTTTACTGATACCAAACCCTTAACCCTCTCTCAACTGATGCCTAACCCTTAACACCCCCTTCCGTAGTGCTCAACTATTACCAACCCCCCCCCCCCCCCCCCCCCCACACACACACACACACACACACACAAAAAACAAAAAAAACCTGCAATCAGTGTAGTGGCATTACGGGAAAATGTGGGTGCCCAAAGACTTCCACTATGCAATTTTCCTATTTAGACTCCCTAATATCGTTATATGAATTTCCCTATGATTTTCGTATTGAGACTTGTAACGTTCGGTGAAGCACAGAGAGGATCTGATTACCGGTGATCTGCAGTATCACTGGGAATACAGATATATACCAGATTATAAGTGATCTGCAGTCTCACCGATAATCCGATATACTAGCTAACCTCTGTTCACCTGAGTAGAGTGTAGTGTTTGGTGTAACAGTAACACTTTGAGGACTAGGCCTCAGTGCAGCAAGGAGTACTGCACAGATTCCTTCTGCAGACCTGAGCTCTCCAAGATGGGAGGAGTCAGACTGACAGTAGGAAGGATGTCTGGAAGTGACCCTCAGGAGGAAAGGTCGCTAACAGAGCGAGGAACCGCCTCTAACGGTAAGGTCGGTTCTCGAGGTCGGACAAGCCAGGTCGTACACACACGGACAGATAAAGTACAAGATCAGGAGGCAAAGGCGGAGTCTAAGTACAGGCAGGGTTCAGTAACGGGGTATCAGAAATATTGAGGTACAGAATCAGGAGGCTGAGGCGGAGTCTAGAAACGAGCCGGGGTTCGGCAACAGGGTATCAGAAATATCAAGGTATAAGATCAGAGTTCAGAAGGGTAGTCAAGGCAGGCAAAAGTCATAACAAATAATCACAATCAAACTAGTACTTTAAGCTATCAACAAAATCTAGCTAAGTGTAGGATTACAGCTCCAGCTGGTCCCGGCACACTTGCGGATCTGACTACGGATCTGGGTGCTTCCACATATGTGATCGCATGCCAGACAAAGAGCAAGTGAACAACCAGCAGTATATATACTCTAGGACCTTTCGAGGACCTCCCTTATTGCTGGTCCAATGAGAGCAGTGGAATTTGTCAGCTGACCCAGCTGGTCAGCCGACACCCTTCTAACTGCTATTTAAACTCTGCCTCTGTGCTCGCGCGCGTGTAAGTCTGAATCTTGGTGGACTATCAGTCCCAGCCACACCAGTACTGTCTTGCAATGTATCCAGTGAACTGAGTGCGGGAGCCGCCTCCGATGCGGATTCCGCCGCTCTGCCTAAGCGGCATGCGGCGTTTTTTCCGCGTTGTGACGCCATGCTGGACGCGGAAACAGCCGCCTCGCCTTGAGAGACAGCGGCTTTTCCGCGTTTCATCACAGTACCCCCCCCTCGAGGAGTGGACTCCGGACAACTCCTACCAGGCTTCTCGGGGTGTAAGGCATGAAACTCTTTCCTCAACTCATCCGCATGCATGCGAGTCCCCGGTACCCACTGTCTCTCCTCAATGCCATATCCCTTCTAGTGTACCAGATACTGTACCGAGTTCTGGACAATGCGAGAGTCCAAAATTTTCTCTATTTCGAACTCAGGATGACTATCCACCAGGACAGGAGGAGGAGGAGTAGGGTCCACATGGACTGCAGGTTTGAGCAGGGATACGTGAAATGATCTCACCCCACGCATGCTGGCGGGGAGATCAACGGTATAAGTGACGTTGTTGATCTTTTTGGTCACATAAAACGGACCCACAAACCTGGGGCCCAGTTTGGCAGAAGGCTGCTTCAGGGTCAAGTGACGTGTGGACACCCAGACTAAATCCCCTGGCTGAAACTTCCATTCCATGGAACGTCTCTTGTCCGCTTGACCCTTTTGACTTTGGAACGCTTTCTGCAAATTATCTCTAACAATTCCCCAATTGTCCCTGAGTGACCTCTGCCAATCCTCCAGTGCTGGGAACGGAGAAGAGGCAACTGGCAAAGGGGAGAACTTGGGCGACCTCCCTGTCACAATCTGGAACGGGGAAAAACCAGAAGAAGAACTCTTTAAATTATTCTGCGCAAATTCTGCAAAAGCCAGAAACTTCACCCAGTCATTCTGTGCCTCCGCAACGTAACATCTTAAAAACTGTTCTAAAGACTGATTAATTCGTTCAGTCTGCCCATTCGTCTGTGGGTGGTAGCCTGACGAGAAAGACAGCTTCATGCCCATTTGGTGGCAAAATGCCCTCCAGAATTTAGAGATAAATTGGACTCCCCGATCGGACACAATGTTCTCCGGAATGCAGTGCAGCCGGAAAATGTGGACGATGAATAGGTCAGCCAATTCTTGGGCCGAGGGGAGTCCTTTCAAAGGCACGAAATGGGCCATTTTGCTGAAGCGGTCGACTACCACCCAAATGACCGACATGCCTTCAGACCTGGGGAGCTCACCCACAAAATCCATGGACAAGTGGGTCCATGGTTCACTCGGGGCGGGTAAAGGCTGTAAGGTACCGACAGGTGCCTGCCGGGAGGGTTTACTTTTGGCACATACCGCACATTCCCTGACATATTCCTTGCAGTCTGATGCCATAGAAGGCCACCAAGCACACCTGGCAATCAGATCCTGCGTTCTGGCAGCACCAGGGTGACCAGCACTCTTATGGGCGTGAAACATTTGTAAGACCTGTAGACGAAAAAACAGTGGGATAAACAAGACCCCCTCCGGTTTTCCCTCAGGGACATCCTGCTGAAAGGGACCCAAAACCTTTGTCCAATCCTCCCAGGTCTCTGTGGCTGCTAACACCAGCCTCTGCGGGATGATGGACTCAGGAGCGGGGGGCTGTGCTGTCTCTAATTCGAAACATCTGGACAGGGCATCTGCCTTGATGTTTTTGCTGCCTGGAGTGTATGTGATAATAAATCTGAACCTCGTAAAAAATAACGACCAACGGGCCTGTCGGGGACTTAGTCTCTTAGCCCCCTCGATGTATTCCAGATTCTTGTGATCAGTATACACCGTGATCGTGTGTTCTGCCCCCTTCTAACCAGTGGTGCCATTCTTCAAATGCCAATTTAATGGCCAGAAGTTCCCGGTTGCCTATGTCGTAGTTTTTCTCTGCCGGTGAAAACCTCCGAGAGAAATAGGCACACGGGTGCAACCTTCCCTGCAGCCCAGAGCGTTGAGACAGCACAGCCCCTACTCCAACTTCTGAGGCATCAACCTCCACAATGAATGGGTAAGAGGTGTCTACGTGTCTCAATATGGGTGCAGAGCAAAACAATTTTTTCAAGTGAGAAAAAGCTGCCACAGCCTCAGGAGACCAGTGGTTGGTATCTGCCCCCTTGTTTGTGAGACTGGTAAGAGGGGCAATCATCGTGGAGTATCCCTTTATGAACCTCCTATAGTAATTAGCAAAACCTAAAAATCTTTGCAGGGGCTTCAACCCCACTGGCTGTGGCCATTCCAGGACAGCTGTGACCTTTGCAGGATCCATTGACAGGCCTGAGGTGGAGATCACATACCCTAAAAATGTGACAGTGGTCACCTCGAAAATACATTTCTCCACCTTGGCATACAGCATATTTTGCCTCAATTTGTCCAACACAAATTTAACGTGGACCCTGTGCTCGGGGAGGTTGTTGGAATAGATTCGTATATCGTCAAGGTATACTAGTACAAACCTACCCAACACCTCCCTGAATACTTCGTTGATTAATTCTTGAAAGACGGCTGGCGCATTGCACAACCCGAAGGGCATCACTAAGTACTCGTAATGCCCGTCGGGAGTGTTGAAGGCCGTCTTCCATTCATCACCCTTTCTAATGCGGACCAGGTTGTATGCACCCCTCAGATCTAATTTTGAAAAGATCTTAGCATTGGTGACTTGCGTAAATAAATCGTCTATCAATGGTAACGGATAACGATTCTTCACCGTGATTTTATTCAGGCCACGGTAGTCGATGCATGGTCGCAGCCCTCCGTCTTTTTTCTTAACAAAAAAGAATCCGGCCCCTGCAGGCGACCGGGAGGGGCGAATGAACCCTTTGGCTAGATTGTCACGAATGTACTCCTGCATCGCTATTTTCTCTGGTCCAGACAAATTATACAGGTGGCCCCTAGGGGGCATACAACCGGCACGGAGATCGATGGGGCAATCGAAAGGGCGATGAGGAGGTAACTTGTCAGCAGCCTTGGGACAGAATACATCCGAGAACTCGGAGTATTGCTCGGGAACCCCCTCCACATGCAACTTGGTCTGACCTAAAGTCACCTTCCCTAGACACTGTTGGGAACAGAAGTCTGACCAACTAGTTAATTGTCCTGTAGCCCAATTAATCTGTGGCGAATGGAGCTGCAGCCAGGGCATTCCTAAAACAATTGTGGAGGTGGTCATGTGTAATACAAAGAAACTTAGACTTTCGTTATGCAGAACCCCAATAGTGACTTCCACCTCTGGTGTCTGAGACAGCGGACGGTCCCTTTGCAGCGGGGAGTCGTCCACAGCAGTAACCTGGATAGGTGGTTTTACTGAGGTGAGCGGAATGCCCAACTTTTCTGCGAACTCTGAACTCATAAAGTTAGCCGCGGAGCCAGAATCAACAAAGGCTTCTGTGGCTTCAGATTTGTCCCCCCATGTAATCATACATGGAAGGAGCAAACGTTTTTCGTTTAAGGGTATGAGCCGGGCACCTAGGGTGCTACCCCCTACCACTCCTAAACGGTAGCATCTTCCCGGCTTGTTAGGGCAGTTCTGTACTATATGCCCCCCTTCAGCACAGTACAGACACAGCTGTTCGGTCATTCTCCGTCTTCGCTCTACCTGGGTCAATTTTGACCGAGCAATCTGTATCGGCTCGGATGGAGGCAAGACGGGAGAAGGTGAAATAGTAGGAGGTGGAGTCACTGGGACCGTAGTGTAAGATACCCCTCTGACACGGGAACTACCCCTGGTCTGTTTTTGGTAGCGCAGCCTGCGGTCGATTCGGATGGCCGCTGAGATGGCCTCATCGACTGTTCTGGGCTCGGGCTGACTTAACATCAAATCAGAGACCTCATCGGACAGCCCTGACAAGAAACGATCTAATAGGGCATAAGTGTCCCACCTGGCCGTAACTGACCACCTCCTAAACTCGGCCGCGTAATCTTCGACCGGACCTTCGCCTTGACGCAAAAGCTTGAGCTTCCGCTCAGAAGTCGAAGCAAGGTCCGAATCGTCGTAAATTACTGCCATAGCTTTAAAGAATTCCTCTACAGAGGTAAGAGCTTTGTCTCCGGCGGGCAGGCTATATGCCCAAGACTGGGAGTCGCCAGACAACAAAGTCTTTATAAACGTGACCCTCTGGGTCTCAGTACCCGAAGATTGGGGTCTCAACTCAAAATAGGACAATACTCTACTCCTAAAATTCCGGAAGTCAGATCTGTGGCCGGAAAAGCTTTCAGGTACAGGCATACATATGTCAGAGCTAGGAGAAGATCGCACATGATCCACTGATGTCTGGAGGGTTTGTACAGACCCTGATAAGGCATCAATAAGAGTTATGTGGGCGCCCAGTACTTGATTGATGTTGTCCACCGAAGTGGCAAGTACACCCAGACAATCAGTGTTTGCGTCCATTTTGTATTTGGTCTGGCGTTCTGTAACGATCGGTGAAGCACAGAGAGGATCTGATTACCGGTGATCTGCAGTATCACTGGGAATACAGATATATACCAGATTATAAGTGATCTGCAGTCTCACCGATAATCCGATATACTAGCTAACCTCTGTTCACCTGAGTAGAGTGTAGTGTTTGGTGTAACAGTAACACTTTGAGGACTAGGCCTCAGTGCAGCAAGGAGTACTGCACAGATTCCTTCTGCAGACCTGAGCTCTCCAAGACGGGAGGAGTCAGACTGACAGTAGGAAGGATGTCTGGAAGTGACCCTCAGGAGGAAAGGTCGCTAACAGAGCGAGGAACCGCCTCTAACGGTAAGGTCGGTTCTCGAGGTCGGACAAGCCAGGTCGTACACACACGGACAGATAAAGTACAAGATCAGGAGGCAAAGGCGGAGTCTAAGTACAGGCAGGGTTCAGTAACGGGGTATCAGAAATATTGAGGTACAGAATCAGGAGGCTGAGGCGGAGTCTAGAAACGAGCCGGGGTACGGCAACAGGGTATCAGAAATATCAAGGTACAAGATCAGAGTTCAGAAGGGTAGTCAAGGCAGGCAAAAGTCATAACAAATAATCACAATCAAACTAGTACTTTAAGCTATCAACAAAATCTAGCTAAGTGTAGGATTACAGCTCCAGCTGGTCCCGGCACACTTGCGGATCTGACTACGGATCTGGGTGCTTCCACATATGTGATCGCACGCCAGACAAAGAGCAAGTGAACAACCAGCAGTATATATACTCTAGGACCTTTCCAGGACCTCCCTAATTGCTGGTCCAATGAGAGCAGTGGAATTTGTCAGCCGACACCCTTCTAACTGCTATTTAAACTCTGCCTCTGTGCTCGCGCGCGTGTAAGTCTGAATCTTGGTGGACTATCAGTCCCAGCCACACCAGTACTGTCTTGCAATGTATCCAGTGAACTGAGTGCGGGAGCCGCCTCCGATGCGGATTCCGCCGCTCTGCCTAAGCGGCATGCGACGTTTTTTCCGCGTTGTGACGCCATGCTGGACGCGGAAACAGCCGCCTCGCCTTGAGAGACAGCGGCTTTTCCGTGTTTCATCACAAGACTTCCACTATCTGATTTTCGTATTGAGACTTCCTTCCTATTGCTATTATGGGAATTTCCCTATGATTTTCATTTTGAGACTTCCACTATATGACTTTCATATTGAGACTTCCTATTGATGTTCTAAAATATTCTTAGCACTTATTATACTGTGGGCACCACAAAAGCCACTAATAACATTGTGCTCTATGTGGCACCATTTGGAAATGCTTTCCATTAGAGCCAGAACTAGAGATGGCCCGAACCTCCGATTTTTGGTTCGCAAACCGGGTTCGTGAACTTCCGCAAAAAGTTTGGTTCACACAAACTTTCGCGAACCGCAATAGACTTCAATGGGGAGGTGAACTTGTAAAGCTAGAAAAAATTATGCTGGCCACAAAAGTGATGGAAAAGATGTTTCAAGGGGTCTAACACCTGGAGGGAGGCATGGCGGAGTGGGATACATGCCAAAAGTCCCAGGGAAAAATCTGGATTTGGTGCAAAGCAACGTTAGTCTGCCCTTGCGAGTGACCACGGGTAATGGCCGGGGAATCCTGGTTCGATTCTGGTCCGGAGTGGGAGCCTAAGAAACGGCTACCACCACACATCCAAGGAAGGCAGCAGGCATGGCATGCACATCCCGAGGTAGTGACCAAAAATAACAATACAGGAGGACTTCCCAGGCCCTGCTGTATATGTGAAATTAATCAACTTTAAATCCTTTAACGAGAATCTGTTATGGAGGGCAAATCTGATGGTGCCTTCACTGCGACTCACCAGGTTGGTCACCTCCTCAAAGAGGCGAGAATCTGTTATGGAGGGCATTTCTGCCATTGTGAGTGACCACGGGTAATGGCCAGGAAATCAGGGTATGATTCCGGTCTGGAGTGGGAGCCTAAGAAATGGCTACCACCCCCGCACATCCAAGGAAGGCAGCAGGCATTTCATGCACGCCCCGAGGTAGTGACCAAAAATAACAATACAGGAGGACTTTCGGGGCCCTGCTGTATATGTGAAATTAATCAACAGGTAGGTAGGTATATGCAGTAATGGGTATTACAATGTGCACCTGTCACACAGACAGGTAGTGGACAGGCACAGTGACACTAAGTGCGCTCACTTAGGTAGGTGGGTGCACTGTGAACAACAGGTAGGTAGGTAGGTATATGCAGTAATGGGTATTACAATGTGCACCTGTCACACAGACAGGTAGTGGACAGGCACAGTGACACTAAGTGCGCTCACTTAGGTAGGTGGGTGCACTGTGAACAACAGGTAGGTAGGTAGGTATATGCAGTAATGGGTATTACAATGTGCACCTGTCACACAGGTAGTCACTGAATGTGCTGGGCCTGGCAGTGGCACACACACAATATGAATTAGCAAGGCTGTCTATGCAACACAAGTGTCAGTGGGACACACAGAAAAAAAATGATCACTTGAACAAGATTAGCTCTCAAGAGAGCTGTTGTGTGGTGCTATTTTAGCAATAAGAAATCAGCAAGGAGCAAGCTAACAAGCCTACAAGAGCCTAACTAATCTTTCCCTATGAGAGAGTGTGATGCAGCTGTCCCTTCTCTAATTAATGCAAGCACGCGAGTGAGTGTAACGGCTGGCGGGGCCTGCCTTTTATAAGGGGGGGAGTGGCTCCAGGAGTGAGTGTAGCCTGATTGGCTACAATGTGCCTGCTGACTGTGATGTAGAGGGTCAAAGTTGACCCTAATGGTGCACTATGGGGGCGAACTGAACTTCCAGAAAAGTTTGTGGTTCTCCGCGATCGCGAACCCCGGAAGTTCGCCGGGAACCGTTCGCCGGCAAACCCTTCTGGCCATCTCTGGCCAAAACAAACAGTTTGCCTGGCCCTGTGATGAACTGTTTGCCAATGAACAGTACCTACGCCCACTTCAGGGTCAGCGAGGTCTTTAAGTAATGTACAAGCATTTTGTGAACACATCCTACTTTGCATGTGCAAAATCTCTTTGTCAGACTGCCACGGGCAAACCCAGGATTTTCAAGGGGGGGATTCCTGAAGGGTCTCCCTCAGCCACACACAGTACAGTATAATAATATGGTAGCACATCATGCTGGGTACACATAATGCAATTTCCCATCTTCTGATCTGCTCTCGATCGACAATGGGATTGATCAGGAGCAGTTTGGATACAGATAATGATGAGAACAGCCGACATTGCTAATGGAGGGGAAAGTGAAGCATTCACACAGCAGGGCTTCGGGCTGTGGTCATACCTGGCTATGTGCTCTGTTAAGTTCCCCAGAGCTGTTCCATGCTCTGTACACACACTGCTGCTCCATGCTCCGTACACATGCTGCTGCTCCATCCAAAGTCAACCGTAGCAGGGAAAGAAAGGGGACAGAGCCACACATAGATCAGGCAACAGTATGGTGCTGTGAGCTGCAGGATGCCTGCAGATATTCTGGTGTCTCAACTTGCCTGTCCCCAGACACCGCACCAGCCCTGGTCTGAGGGGGGATTCTGGGCAGCTGTAACCCCCCCCCCCCCCCCCTGCGTTTGCCTATGGACTGGGGCCTATGATCAGTTAATTTTTTTTCTGTGTTTAATGTTTTAAAGGAGAAATGTTTTTAATGATTTTATTAATGCATGGTCTTTACCTGGATTTTTATTTGTATTCTTGACACATGAGAGATAACCTATCTGATTAGAAACAAAGTGCATACAGAAAAATCAGGGATGAACAGAAACTGCGCCAGTGCAAATTTACGCATCGTAGTTCGCATCTACGCATCGTAGTTCATAGGTGAAGTTTCAAAACTACAATTACGAATTTACGCCTAGCAAAGTAACGCTACGCGTAGCTTACGCCCACTATGCATAGTTAACATGTGTAGTGCGTAGTTAACTACGAATGCATTACTCGCGTCTATTTTTCCACGTGCGATTGTAGGCTTACAAATTTACGCATTGGAAAGGGAATGTACGCATAGAAGAGTTTGCCGGTGTGAGCATTTAAAGAGGAATTCATGCGTAAAATTTTCTGCATACAGGCATAAGCATCCGCATACAGTTGCGTAGTCTACAAAATGCATACAAAGCGATTATTTGATTTATATAGTTAGTTTGGTGAAGCGTAATTGCATAAAACTACGCGTAGTTCCAGCGTAGGGAAGTTGGCTGACTAGGACCATCCATGAGAAAAATATCACCCCCTTAAAAAAATATTCACATTTCGTTGCTTTAACTTATAACAGTTAAAGAGGAACTGTCGTAAAAATCTTAAAATTTAAAGCACATACAAAAAAGAAGTGCATTTCTCCCAGAGTAAAATAAGCCATAAATTATTTTTCTCCTATGTTGCTGTCACTTACAGTAGGCAGTAGAAATCTGACAGACAAATATAATATCAAAAAGTTCAGAAATAAATAAACACATAAATACAGTAAATAACAGAATTATTTGAGCACAGCATTGAATAAATACAGATGGAAAAAAATATAAGTGTGTGTGTGTGTGTGTGTGCGTGCGTGCGTGCGTGTGTGTGTAACTGTCAGACATTTTGTGATGTCCAGTTGAGATTGATAAGAACAAAACAAACTGTATACATGTACTCAGGAAATATTTACTGGTGTACACTACATCATTTATCAAGCTATTCAGACTGTGGTTTAATCTGTGGCGACTACATGTGTAGGTCTATTGTAAATGTATACTCAAGTGTTTAACCAGTGTTTAACCAGGCCTAATGCAGCAGGTAGAACTTTGAACTGCTTTTCCTGCATACGTTACCTTTACCTTGAAAGTAATTTCAGCTTCTCTTTGCCTACTACACTATACAATTTTAACCTTGAGTTTTTTTTTAAATTGCAGTAATGTTTTCATCCTTTTTCTATCATTCAAGACAACTCGACTTTTCTGGTGTTCTGTGGTTCAACTCAATTTTCTCAAATTAAATAAAATTCCAAAGTGTCAGTCACAAGCAGACGAACTGGGCCTATTTCTCTTACCCTTTCTGTGGTCCAATTACAATTTTTAATCTATATGTAGATAATGGTGAACAAAAAGCCTGAAGAAATGTCAAGAGTGAGGAGGTTATTACCAGCTAAGTTTTAATTACTGTCTATCATTCTTAGAAAACTGCTATAACCTAATACATGAGGTGGCAACATTTACTGAAATGCAACCAAAAGGTTTAAATGCTTGAAATGAAAAGTGTCCCTGTTCAAAAAGGCTAAGGACCAAGGTTTATTTACAATAATGGAGAATAAAGCATCATTTACTCTTCTATTTCCCAATGAAAATAATTTGTGCGGTTAAGTATTTCATCTAAATTCTCAGTTGCACTTGCTGTAAATCAAATGTGTCATTGATAGTCACTGTACAGTTGATCCGTCTCAACTCCCCTTCTCTCTTTCATGAACATTATCATCATTCTATAAACAGGAACAATTTACTTGATAATGCCTTATTCTCATTGTGGCATTTTGCTTCTAACTTCTCATCACAATAAAAAATGTCAAGCTTGTTTTTAACTCTGTTTACTCCCAAATTAACAAAAAAAAGTTTCCTTGATTTCAAAGCTTTTCACCACTTCTGTGGAAAAAGAGAAATGTAATTAAACTAACTATGACGTGGCATGGGTATATGATCACTTTAAATCTCCTCTAGCATGCAATAGATCTGAGGTACTCCCAGCTCTGAAACCTTCCCTCATGTTACTTAATTTAGTTAAGTTTTAGGATCCTCAACTTCAGTGGCGTAGCTAAGGAGCTATGGGCCCTGGTGCAAATTTTACATGAGCCCCCTCCCCCCTTCCCCAGGGCACTCTGTACATAACAATTGATATAGTGCACCAAAACCTGGCAAGGACAACCACAGCGGTGCAAGAATGGGGGACAGCTTGTTCATGATTATTATGATTCAAAGCATTTATAGAAGTGATCATTACAAGCACAGGACCAATGAAGAGCTAATACTACAGTTGAGGTAGGGTTCTACGGGGTCCCTCTGGTCCAAGGGTCCTGGTGCGGTCAAGACCTCTACAACCCCTTTTGCTACTCCACTGCTCAACTTGAGGGGAGAGATCATCCTCCCCATAAGCTCTGCCCCACACAGATATGAGAGAGGAGTAGTGGAGCAGATTTGAGAGGTAAGCTATCTCTCTCTCTCTCTCTCTCTCTCTCTCTTTCTCTCTCTCTCTCTCTCTCTCTCTCTCTCTCTCTCTCTCTCTCTCTCTCTCTCTCCCTATCTACCTATCTACTGTACCATCAAAAAACCTTGTCCTCTTCAGCCTACCTCACCCTCTCCCCTGTAGACCCCAGTAATCCCCTGTTCTCTACAACCCCCTGCACCCCACTCTCTCCCCTGCAGACCCCAGTAATCCCCTGTTCTCTAACCATCCTGCATTCACCTCTCTCCCCTGCAGACCACTGTAACCCCTTGTTCTTTACCACTTTCACACACTGCAGCCACTAGGTCTCCTACACCTCTTACTTGGTTTTCTGCACAACACTTGCAGTGAAACTCAGACCAAGAGGAAGGTAGAGGAGAGCTAGTGGCTGCAGATAGAGTGCATCAGGGACCTGAAGCTGAAAGAGGTAAACAGTGATGCTCGGATACCCCCACCCCAAATTCGAGTAAATTCGGCCATGGCAGAATTAAAATCCAGATACGCCATGATTGTGATCCAGATTTGAATCAGAGCCCTGAATTCAACTCGGATTTTAGCCGTGATTACATGTAGAAACCGTGATCATGCCCATGATCACGGATTAGACTTTAACATTAATAGCAAAGCCCCCATAAATGCTACAATCACCAAAATTGCATGGATTATAAAGGTGATCAGTGGCTACAACTTAAAAAAATTCAAAAAGAACTTTTAGCTTTTGAGAAAATTGATTTTAAAGTTTCAAATGAAAAAAGTATTTGTGATTAAAAACCTGCCAAGACCCGCTTTAACGGTTAATTGCAAAGTCCCCTTATTTGGTTAAAGCGCCATATTTGACATATATGTTAAGAAGAACAGTGGGAACAAGAGGAAAACATTTTTTAAAAAAACATCTTATAGTTTTTGAGAAAATCGATTTTAAAGTTTTAAAGGAAGTTTTAGTGTTTTAGCAGATAATCTTTATAAATATTATGAGGCAAATGTGCTTTTAAAGGTGTTCTCTGGTATGTTTAAAAAAGATAAAACTGACACTTACCTGGGGCTTCAATCGGCCCCCTGCAGTTGTAATGTCTCACACCGCCCTCCTCCGATGCTCCATTCCCTGCCGCTGATAACCTGCTAATTATTCATCTACCTAGATGAATAGAACTGCTTGCTCCTGCTCGCATCATCGGGAGCTTACTGCACAGGCGCAGTACGAAGTTTTCTTGTACTTTGCCTGCGCAGTTAGCTCCCGATGATGCACGCAGGAGCGAGCATGCGCCGCAGTTCTATTTGTCTAGTTAGACGAATAATTAACAGGTTACCGGCGGCGGGGAATAGAGCATTGGAGGAGGACGATGCAGGACATTACAGCTGCACGGGGCCGCTGGAATTCCCAGGTAAGTGTCAGTTTTAGCTTTTTTCAACTTAAGTGATTGTTTACAGACGACATAGCGTAAAGGCTACTTTTGAAGTGTTGTTGGATATAGAAATATAATTCAATATGGAAATATAATTCAATAAATAATCATGAAGGAGATGCATGAAAATTGGAACAGAATGAAGAGTTTGAAGCCAACCGTTTATTGAACAATGTGATACAATTTTAGAATAAATGACGTCCATGCTTTTGTAAGGATACTTCTGGACCAGTACCAGAATAACATAAAAACAGTTCCTTAATTTGCTAATGCTCTGCAAGTAATGGTAATGGCTAGACAGAAAAAAAGAAATTAAGTAATGTAAGACCTTATCATATTTAGAAAATTGGTTAAGGCAGACCAATTTAAATTGGTTTCTTAAAGGGACTTTGTGGATTTATTAGAAAAAGGAAACAAAAATGGGGAAAAACATATTGGTCTATTGAGAGAGAACAAGGTGTATCGGTTACTTCAGCTTCAGAAGAAAAAGATGTTAAACATTCATTACACCATGTTCAGTAGGAAGTAGATCCAACGTCTCTAAGTAAATTTATCAATAGATGTGATCAGATGAGCACCTCAAGAAGTAACAGATGCCTAAAACATTTGTGAAGGTTTGTCCCAGTGAAAATGATGGAAGGCTAGACTGGACAAAGAAGGGGAGGCAGGTTTCCACTTGGACAGAAGATCAGAGGGGATGATTTTAATTTGCTGCAAATAAAGCCACTGTGATTGTGGACATGTGATAAGTCTATACTCTGACCATGCAAAATAAGAAAGTACATTCAATGTATCCTGTAAATTCTGTTAAATTCAAACATAAAATACAGCACTGGTGTGGCTTCACTTCCTTCAAACTATAAAATGGTCATACATGATCTTGGAAACTAGTGCCAGGGTTAGTTATCAGTGTTATGGTTTTAAAAATGTTTTTAGTTTCTACCTTTGTACTGTTTTTGTGGCATATTACATTAAAGTCAGTGAGGAAGCGAAATTTCCCTCAAAAGGCACCCTTTACTGGGACCTACATGCAACCCTTGCTTGCATACTTAAAGGATCACTATTGTGGAAAAAAAAAAAATTTACATATAAAATGTACATTTCTCCCAAAGTAAAATACACTATACTTCTGTTTTCTTATGTTGCTTGCAGTAGGCAATAAAAATATAACAGATCTGACAGATTTTGGACTGGTCCATTTCCTAATGGGAGATTCTCAGTATTAACTTTATTCATTACAAAATCACTCCCTGGGAAAGGTCTAGACAAAGATGTCAGTCAGCTTCGCTACTTGTTTGTACCCTATTTTGTAGTTGTAGGGGGTTTTCTTCGGTAATTCTTATAAGGGTCGAGAATACCTAGGTTAGAAGTAGGGTGAGACTGGGAGCCCAATGGTGCAGTATCGTCAGGTATAGGGAGGATAAAAGTATATAGATATATACTGAAAAAGGTGGGTTGCAGTTCCTGCAACCACTGTAAAGGCCTGTGGGGGATTAACCGTCACTGCTCGGTACTTCAAGAGACTCTGAAGTCTCCAAAAAAATGAGGTTTTTACTTTAAAAACCAGTGCTGCTCGGATACCCCTTTTCAAAATCCGAATTGTTCCGGATTTGGATACCCAGATATCCGGATCTGAATCGGATATCCGAATCCAAACTTTTTGGTATCCGAGTAAATACGAATATCCGAACCCAATATCCGGCTCGATTCGGATATCCGGATAGAAAACCGGATGTGACCTGAAAATGGCTTAAAATCTCTCTCTCTCTCTCTCTCTCTCTCTCTCTCTAGGCCTGACTGCCTTCGAAAGGGATTTTTGCCATTGAAGGTGATTTTTTCTTCTGCTCAGATATCTTAACTAACTATCTGCCCAGATTTCGGATTTCAAAAGTATCCGAATTGCTATTCAGGGTTCGGATAGTGGAAAAAGTTTGGATTATCTGGGTAGTTCGGACATCCAGAATCCAGAATCCAGGTGAGCACCACTGTTAAAAACCTCATTAACATTATTGCCCCTCTTAAAAAGCAGCATACCCGCGGCTAAAAACACCCAAAACTCTCTGGGGTACATTGCGGGCTCTTTCCGCATAGAGGCAGAGCATGTGGCTGCAGCTCCGCCTCTATGAGCGTCAATCAGCGCGGATCTCCGCCTATCCCCCACCCCTCTCTGTCTTCCTTTACTGAGAGG